>NW_007074017.1:33666-46543 GCF_000164805.1 Carlito syrichta
CACTCACCTCAGTCTCCCAAAGGTGCGGGATTACAGGCTGAGCCACCGAGCCCGGCTCCCTTTGCCTTTTAAATAATATCTTTCTGGCCGGTCTCAGTGGCTCAGCCTGTAATCCCAGCACTTTGGGAGGCCGAGGCAAGTGGATTGCCTGAGCCTCTGGGTTCGAGACCAGCCTGGGCAACTTGGTGAGAACTCATCTCTACAATAAATCAAAAATTAGCTGGACGTGGTGGCAAGCTCCTGTAGTTCTGGCAACTTGGAAGCCTGAGACGGAAGAATCGCCAGGGCCCAGCAGGTCGAGGTTGCAGTGGCTGGGAGCGTGCCACTGCACACAGTGAGACCCCCAACTCAAAAAACAAACAAATAAATACATAAGTAAAATCTTTGTACAGTGTGAATATGGTTATATTTTAGGTGTTGCATAAATTAAAAAAAATAAGGGAGCACATGACAGCACATTGCCAATTATAGAAAATGGTTAATTTCCTTTAATAGGAAAGTAATCACAATATTATTTGAGGTCAGTTACATTAAAAAAAATTTTTAATCTAATTTTTTCTTGCCATGAACAAAATACTAAATATTTTTTCCAGAATTTTTTATGCAAATGTTTTGGAATTTATTAAAATTCTTCAGCCTAGGGTGGGATCAGCAGTCACTGGGCACAGCTAGGGGAGGGAGGGAGACGGGCAGGAGGCAAATGACAGCACCAAGTGTTCCTGGTCCAGGGGCCTGAGGGCCAGCTGCAAGCCCACACTTCGTCAGCATGCAGCCTATTGATGTCGTTAATCCACACCGGTACCCCATATCTCTATAATAAAAATTAAAAACATAATGTCCGACCTAAAGGTAAGAAAGGTAAGTCATGACTTTGGATGGCATGATGACAGTGGTCAGGAAACCCAGTGATGTGAAACGCACCCGGAAGACCTTTCCCATGACGACACTCAAGGTCTGTGCTGACCAACGGAGACATTGAGGCCAGCAGGTCCAGGGCATCTCCAGACCCTGCCTCCAAACCCCTGGGGAACCAAGATTTGGATGTTGAGACCTGAGATCAAAACTGTTGAACTAGGTTGGGTGCAGTGGCTCATGCCTATAATCCCAGCACTTTGGGAGGCTCATGTGGGAAGACCCCTTGAGCTCAGGACTTCAAGACCAGCCTAGGCCACATAGCAAGAACTTGTCTCTATAAAACAAAACAGAAACTGCTGGACTGGTGATGTAATTGCATATTGACAGACAGTATTTACCTGAAAGAACATGAAATCACTCCCAATAATGGATAGTTGAATGTTAGAAAAAGCAGATCCCTTCTGTGAGCATACTTGGTGCTTTACTCTACAATGGAGCAGAAGACAGTCTACACCCACATGATACCCCAGGTGTTTCAATGTCCCAGAGCAGAGGTCCTCTAGAGACAGTGCTGAGCGCCCCTCCATGACACAGGCGACAGGCACACAGCCTGTATTTACTGGCTAACCTCCATGACTGTCAATCATATCTTACAGAAGTGTCTTCAGATCTTTAAATTCACTTTCCATGCTGCTCTGAGACACCCATGCACAGAGTTCAGGAGCCCAGTTCTGCATCAAGCCAGCCCTCGGCAAAACAACAAGGTAGCCGCAAAGCTTGTCCACCAGTCCCACAATTTGTATTTCACCGAACATCCCAGATGCATCAGGAAGAACTGACTCAGGCTCAGGATGGTTTTTAACTTTCACTAAGCCTCGACTTTCCCACTTAGAGATCGTCTTTTCCTGAGAAACTTTTATCATTCTCTGGCCACCGTCGGGGACTGCAAGACCATCTCGTGACATAACATTCCACGTCCGATTGCCTGAGCCCGCAGGTTCGAGACCTGCCTGGGCAACTTGGTGAGACCTCATCTCTACAATAAATCAAAAAATTAGCCGGGCGTGGTAGTGCGCGCCAATAGTTCCAGCTACTTAGAAGGCTGAGGCGGAAGGATCGCTGGAGCCCAGCAGGTCGAGACTGTGGTGGCCGGGAGTAGCCACTGCACTCCAGTCTGGGTGACAGAGTGAGACTCCAACTAAAAAAAAAAAATTCCACGTCCATGGAGCCAGAAACATATCTGCTTCCTAGGGATATCGGACTTTGTGTGAATGCAGTTCTTGGTATTCTTAACCAGTCACTGGCAATTCATTAGTATTTAAATGTATGCTAATTTCATCAAGGTGTGAAAAGATCTTTTTCTTGCATATACATGAAAGAACCATATTACTATTCAACTGGCTTTTTTTCCTCCTTCTTTCTAACCCAAGAAAAGCTTGTTGTGACTTAACAAAGAAAAGGCAGAAGTCATAGAAAACACAACCTAGACAAAGTTTGAAGCGAAACTTTTAAATTTCATGTTCTAAACTTACACTGCTAGACATGCGAATACACAAGGACCAGAGAAATGCCACTTTTATGTGCATGTGAATGTGGTTCACATCAGACACTTGAAGTCTTAAGAGTTTAACATAGCATTTAAGGTCATTGACACGTATTATGACCACTGCCATTTATATAATTTAGGATGGTCTTGAGGACAGTACGGAATGCAACATACTAGGCCAGGGGTCCTCAAACTATGGCCCGCGGGCCACATGCGGCCCGCCGAGGACATTTATCTGGCCCGCCGGGTGTTTTTGCCGCCTTAACTTGTTATGACTAGCAGTGACAAATATGGAACCGGACATTGACCTTCTCATTAGCCAACAACAGGCCCATAGTTCCCACTGAAATACTGGTAAGTTTGTTGATTTAACTTTACTTTTTCTTCATTTTAAATATTGTATTTGTTCCCGTTTTGTTTTTTCACTTCAAAATAAGATATGTGCAGTATGCATAGGAATTTGTTCATAGTTTTTTTTTTAAACTATAGTCCGCCCCTCCAACGGTCTGAGGGACAGTGAACTGGCCCCGTTTCAAAAGTTTGAGGACCCCTGTAGTATGCAGTAGAATTTCCTAGCCCTAGTGTCTCACCATTTGCTTACTGAGGGTGCAAAAGGAAATCTACAAAACTGAGCAACAAAATATCAGAACAAATATGGGTGATGTGTCCTGGTTGCAGACATTCCGAAAGCCATGGCCTTGTAAACCAAATTCTGGTTTAGAAATCGAGAGGGCTCTGGTGGACGTGGCCCCTGCCTCTTCTGGTGCTGCCTGTGCCGGAGGCAGCCTTGGTCATCCCGAGAAGCTCATCGGTGGCTCAATAAGGCGCGTCACACTCTCCTCATGATACAGTTTAATAGTGCTATAAGGCGCACTTGTCATCAAGCAGGCTGTGCGGCCCATATAGATTTACTGTCATCCAGCAGGCTTCCCATGCAAGGCAGAGACCTGGTGACGTGTCGCGGGAACCCGGGGCTCACAGGGTTAAGTGCTCACTGCCTCCTGGTTGAGGGCTTCACTGGCATCTGCGGGTGGTGCTGGCCCCCATCCCTCACCGTGCTGATGACATGACGGATCTGGCCTGTCACTGTCACTGCAGCCAGCTCCACTCCACTGATAAGGCAGCCACGCCCTTCCACCCGGAGAAGGCAGGCATTTGCCCACCTAGTTTTAGGGGAAGAGTCCTTGTAGGTGTCCTTTCAGCAGGATTTAGGAAGATGAGGACATCTCCCACAGCACACCTGGATGGAGGAGGACCGCTGGGCTTCCCTGAACTTGCTAACGTCAGTCCTTTGGATGAGAAGTGGCCAGTCTGCCCATCTGAATGGAAAACACCAATCTTTCCAAAAAGCAGCTCTAAAGTTGAGCAGGGTGAAAGTAAAACTCTTAGAGCATTGCCTTTCGGAGGCATTTCTAGAATCTTCCCTATGCCCACAGGCGCCCGTTCTGGACTGTGTCTTGCAATGGCTTCATTTGTTTTGTTCCATGATTAAACTGCCAGGAATCCTTTGTGACTGAGCAGAGAAAAACACGTCCAGTTATCTCAGCAGGACCTCCTCTGGCCTTTATCTCGTGGACACTCGCACGCAGACGGCAAGGCTCTCATCTCTTGTCTCCCCCAGGACACTCTGAGTCGAGGAGGGGGCAGGGCCTCTTTTTCTCCAAATCACCATGCCTCATTCCATACCTTAAAGAGGGAACTTCTGGCAGCTTGTGTCACAGGATCCTGTCTTGGACTAGCACTGTGCCCGAAAGAGAATGCAGATATTGTGCAAACATGGCTAGAAACTGGCCTCCCAGGGCCTGAGTTGCTAAGGCTTCACAAGAACGTCTCGTGATCCCGCATCACAGGAGCCCTCTGAGGCAGTGAGGGGTGTGTACCCCCGGCATCTCACTGCACTTCCAAAAGATGCATTTTTCTGCATGCACTTCTGAATGCCTTCTTTAAAAATGCAAATAGCTGTACAAATCAGCTGGGAGCAAGGAGTAAGTCCAGCTGCCAGAGCTGGGAGAGACAGAGGGAGACTCGTTAAACTTTTCAGAATTTTCTGATTGCCCCATCACTTAAGGACAACAACTGAAATCGTTCTGCTGACGCTTCCAACAACCTTTGTGTTGAAGTTTTAATCGGGTCTAAATGGAGCGTTCTTGAGAAGAATGGTGTGGTCTGCATTTTAATCCCTGGAAGCCTCCACCCCCACCCCAAGTCCATGGCTTTGTTGCAGTGGTGTGGCCTTGGAGGGCTGAGTGTTCCTAACATACATAATGAGCTCAATGTCAAACTGTTGGGCCTTTTGTCTTTAACAATAAGCATTTAGCTCAACTAAATGAATAGAAATTGCTTTAGTGAATTACAAAAGCCAAGGTCTTTTCAATGCACCCACTATGACATTAATTATTTGTGACATTGTCTTATTTTTGCAAATGTATTCACTTAATATTTGACTTAAGATGTATTAAATGTATTTACTGTTTAAACTAAAAAAGTAAGACATTATGAGCAAATCAAAGTGTCTGCTGATGATAAAGAAAATCTCTCCGGATTAAAACACACACACACACACACACACACACACACACACACACACACACACACACACACGACTCTAAATGCATCGGTGTAGTCCTTTGCATCCACAGACTGAACTTCCCTCCCGTTTGAACAGTCATTGGCTGGCCAAGTTAGGGCCGCCTGCAGTGCTTACTGAAGGGGCCCTGCCCAGGCCGGAGCGAGCTGTCCAGCGCCAGTGGACAAGGGGACCGATTTCCTCCCCCCAGAAACCAAGACCAGCATTCAAACACCAGCAGCAAGCGGCACCCTGGCCTGCAGGACCCCTCCCCCTCCGCCCACAGTTGCCGAGAGAGATCTGAATGCTTTTCCCTAAATCTCTGTAATCCAATAAGCTTTTGTGTTTAGTAGCTTGTTTTGAAGCCCATCGAGCACCCCAGCCCGGGTCTCCGCGCGGCCCTCGGCAGGCAGGTGAGCGCCCCGGGGCCTGAGCTTTGTGAGCAGCGAGAGGCCGCCCAGCCCCGACCAGAATGTAATTTGTAATTAACTGTCATTTACTCCTGTCTGCATTGACTTGTTGTTCAAAAGACAATGGAGCGGGGCTGGTCACTAGTCCTCCTTTGTTGTGGATATAAAATGTCTCTCAGATCTGGTTGTTTTCATAATGTTTAGAAACCCAGGGCTTACTCTCTTGGAACCAGAAGGAGAAGGGGAATTCACTGAAATAAATCCAACACAAATAATTTGTTATGCCGAGGTACATCAAACATTCTGTTTGATGAAATGGGATAAACCATCTCACAGAAGCCTCACGTACAGTTCCAGCCAGACGATTTCGGTGACTGGAGTGTTTTCCGAAGCATATCTTTTAAAACGCAGTCTTCAAAAGGCGGGCTGCTCTGTGCCGCGGACGCTAATGCAGGCTCGCCATTCAGTTTAATTATTGTTTGTCAGACTTTTCATTAGGAGGAAAATAAACAGAATGTGTGGACAGACCTTGGACCGGGGTCTGTGTCTCCCAGATTGGCAAGTAATTCCAAGTTTAACTACTTGGAAATTAACAAAGCTCAGCGTCCGTTGGAACAGAAAAGGGTGGGGGAAGCATTAAGAGGCCTTAAAAGAAAAACAGTAGCCGTTTCTGCAACTGGGTCCCTAGCAAATGTGCACTGGTTCATCCATACTTGGGGGGATGGTAATGGTGTTTGGGGAGAGTCCATAGCTCATTTGAAATGTGTACAATGTTCACTTACAAATCTTGAATCTTATTGCAAACAGAAATGTCTGGTGGTTTGAGCTCCATGAAACTTTTTTTTCCCACTCTAAAGTTGTTGAACAGGGAAGTCCAGGGTCAGCCGAGTGAGGCTTTGTGAGTCTTTGGGCTTAGGCATCACTGCCAGCTCAAGGATGAGACTGGCACCCATGTCCCCATCCCCTGAGAGCTAGGCTCCTGACTACCAGAGGGTGAGAATGCAGAGGGACCTCACTGCCTGTTTATCTTAGAAAGCTGAGAGCCTTCTCATTTCAGAGTTAATAGTCCCCATAATATTATTTTCAAACACATCAAACAAAGTAAGTCCATGCATAGAGTAATGAGCCTGATACTCCTTTTGCTTGAGCCTCAAGCCCAGAAAGGTGGACTGGTTACCACTCAACTCCCCATCATTTACAACCCTAGAGAGTTCTCCTGTCTAGAGATACAGAATGCCCCCAGCTGTAAAGAGATCTCTCTAGAATATGTACTGTGTGCTTGGGTGGAGGAAGAACGTGGACAGAGAGGAGGTTTTGTCTAGACCCCAAATAATGCTGGCACCAGCCCCAAGGAGACTGAGTGGGGAAGGGTCCTGAGCTCTGCTGGCTGTGGGCAGGGTGCCGCATGCCACCAGCTTCCGGGAACAGCCTCTGTGACATCAGCAGGGAACAGTCAGTCACTCGAGAGTGCTAGAATGCATTTCATGCCTGGCTTCCTCCAAAACGGCAGCATTCAAGCTGACACCTTATTTGGTGTGCTTCCCCCCTCCGCTGTTAATTGGTAAAGGGAGTGATGACCTTTTTGATCTGGGCTGCAAACCTCTAAACGCCCAGGTCTGCCGAGCTGCCCAGTGGGACAGCCCAGCAGTGTGGAGGCTCTGTGTTCTCTTGCTGTGGTGTGTGTGTGTGTGTGTGTATGTGTGTGTGTGTGTGTGTGTGTGTGTGTGTTTTGGCTTCCTTGCCTTTGGTTTACATCCAAGTTGCACAGAAATAAGAGATGACAGTTGTTATAGATATGCCGGTTTAATTACTTGTCAGCTTATGTCTGGTATCTCAACCAGCCGACGCAGAAGCTTAACTTTCCTCTAGTAGCTTAAAACCTGACCAACTGCTACGGCTCGCTTCCTTAGCCAGACAACTCCGGACATGTTCAAGATAAATAATGGAATTGACGAGCCATCTTTCTGATTTGCTAGCTAAAGTGATCAGCCTTCGGTGCTCCCCGACTCCACGCCGATCTCAAGTGACGGGGAATTACACGGCCATGCTGCCGTTCGGGGGTGCGCGGTGCATTTTAATTTCATTTTGTAATTTCCCTGAGACGACATTCGCACGCCCCTTACGCCGGCACTGTGCAGATGGGAAAGCACACATTGTGCTCACGATAAGGTGGAATTATAGTTGGGAGGATATACATCCTAGAAACAGCATAAAGAGATGTCAACTGCTCTAATCCCAGCCCTCCCCAGGTCTAAAGAGGAATCCAAATGCACTTGTAATTAAATGCCGTTGCCTGCCTGGATGCTCACTCCATTGCTGGTGTTTCATGTCAGCGCTGCCTCTTGATCTTGGGCTCCTGGCACACTGTCTCTCGGCCTCCCTTGCTCTGGCCTGTGTGCGGAACACCCTGAGGGCCTCAGGGGAGGAGCCAGGGCTAGCCTGGCTCACCAGGGGCAGGCTCCTGGCAGCACCCCAGCCTCCCCAGAGGTGCTAGAGCTGGCTTTTGGGTTTGTTTTTTGTGGTGTGTGTGCGCCCTCACACACAGTAAGCACGTGTGTTTATCCCTGGCTTTGCTACCCACCGAGATACATAGTTTCCATTGAGCTGAAGCTGATTCTTGGTTACTATAGTTTCCCTAGTGCTTAAATCAGGTCTATGAAAAGCCGGGTTCAGTGGGTTGCAGAGTCCACCTCCAAGGAAGGGAGGAGGACAGGAGCCTCTACCTGGCCTCAGCTCTTTGATATGTGCTGGGGTTTGTTGGAGGCATGATGGAGAGCCCATCATGGTTTGCCACGTGAAGCTTGGGTCTCCAGTCTACTTTAGCAATTAAGCCCAGCCCTGAGACACACCACCTCTTACACGCAGGCACTTCTGGGGCAGCCAGGGACTGCCCTGTGACAGGTGGGGCTCCTGGTCGCCTGCTAGCCCCAGGTCTCAGCCTGCAATTTGCTATCTGGCCCAGAAACACACTTTGCCCTTTGATGTTTCCCACAGATGCATTCCAGGCTCTTATCCCCTGATAAAGTTGCTCCACCCCGAATTTTGAGGGTAAGATGTGGGGATTTACAGGAAAGGAGTGGGAAATGTCATCTTTCTTGAGATGACATACACTAAGAGGCCGTCCTGAGTGCGCTGGCACAATGATTGTATTCCGGGAGGCTGACACACACATGTGAGGGCCCCAGGGGGCTTTGTGTCCCCAGGGGAATGGGCACATTCCACCCGGGGCGACTAGGAAGAAAGTTAATTTGATGTGATAGCCAAAAAGGTCGTGTGTTTTGTTCAGTCCTCTCAGGGTTTCCGCATCTCTCACCCCTGAGCCGCTGCAGCTGGGGTCTGAGGATGTCTTCTGGGCTGTGGCCCTGGCTGTGGCACACCAAGGCCCACCAAGGCCTGCTTCCTGCATGTGGTGAGTAACACCTTGAGTCTACACAGCAGGGGCCCAATTGTCCTGGCCTCCAGTGGTTCCAAGGTCCACCATCTTCCTCTTGGAATGTGCCTTCCTGAATCTCCTGTTTGCAAGCAAAACAAAACCACACACAGCAAAACAAGCCAAAAAAAATCCAACAACAACAACTCCATGACTAACCCACAAGACAAAGCTAGAGGGACAATTCCAGGAGAGGTTAAACGTTGCCAGTCCCTGGTCAAAGCACAACCTTGTTCTCAGACTGTTATTTGACATTGCTGAAGGTTCTGTCTTGATTACTTCCAATAAAATTCAAAGTAAGGATGACTGTCTTGGCTCACTAAGCAACAAGGTTTTATCACTAATTACAATCCTTTATTACCAGTAGTTTAATAGGTTTATGATAGGTCATAAAGCAATTCAGCAGGGGAGTCCGTAAAAAGAATGGGCTCTACAGCTGTGACATCTTAATATCTATTCATTGTAATCATTTTATGATCTTTAATGGTGATATTTTTTATTAAAATATGTACATATGCCTTTACATGGGCTGGGTGGTACCCGAATCCGGGAGGCAGCATGAACGTCACATAAATAGATACTAAAATACTTAATGAGGCATTTCAAAAACTTCTATTGTCAGAGGCATGTCGACTTCATCACATGTGTGGAGTCTCATTATGGGTAATTATAATAAAATTATAAGTGCTATAATAATTCTAACCTTGAAGGCACAATAAAGGATGGTTCTATTGCCTCCTTAGCCTGCACATCTGAGGCATTTTCTTCATTAATTATATTTCACATAAGAATAATTATGTTGGGTAAGGCTGAAATTCCAAGGCATTTGCGGGATTCTGTGAACTTGTGTCTTTCTCTGGCGAGCATTTGTACGAGTAATTAGATTACCACCTAAAGTTACATTCCAGGAGAGGCCTGATGCAATTTACATGGTTTGAAGGAGGGTGTTTGCTGTTGATGTTAATTTTATTTTGCAACCCAATTAGTAAAGTAAATAAATTGGGTGAAGACGAGCTTATCAGCAGAGGGCTCAGTGGTAAGCCCCAGCCTCCAACTGCTCTCATTTTCCTCCCACCTTCCCACTGCAAAACGTGTTGTGCTTTTCAGAACATGGGGGTGGGTAGCTATCTCTGTGGGGGCAGGGCTGTCGGAGAGTTTGCACACAGCCATATACCCACATTCTCAGGGTTTTGCCCACACTTGGAAAATCATTGGTTTTTGCAGTTGTGACCTCGATGTTACATTCCATTTTTCTGGCACGGCGAGCATCTTTGCCTCCTCAGATTGGAGGGAACAACTCTGATTTGTGTGTGGGTTGTGACCTCAGATGGCACATGATTTGGGAATTTAAAATGGATTAGGGCTTCTCATGTAAATGGCTTGGGAACTTAAAATGAATGTCAGGACTTCAAGTTTATTAATTGTACACACACACACACACACACACACACACACACACACACACACGAATAAACACATCTTAAACTGAAAAATAAGTCTCATCAACTCTAGTTTCAGTTCCAGGACTAGGACTGTAGTCTGCCACCCTCATACCCCACCCTTAAGTGAGTTTCCTGTTAGGGATTCTGACTTAGGAAGAATGATGCCCAGCATTGGAAAGCAAGAAAAAAAGAAAAGCAGCCCTTAGAAACTGCAGTGAAATTTTGCTGATTTAAATTAATTAGATAAAGTCTTTTCAAATAAAATTTGTTAGTGGATACACATCTTGTAAATTTCATGTGTAATAGTAACATAATCCAGGCCAACAACAACAATAGTAACATAATCCAGGCCAACAACAACAACAAAAACCACAAAAAGTCCAGTTGAGGTTCTCAAGGGAATTACTTTAGTGAATAGAGCAGTGTGATTTGTAATTAGCATATAAATCGCATGCATGTAAATGATGGTGCTAAAAGGTATTCGAAAAGTTTATTTTCTTAAGTATTTTAAATCAGACCCCCTGCAACCTTGTTTACAGTCCTGATTTGCACTTTCATGAAAAGGATTCGTAGTGGAGGGGGAAAAAAAAAAACCCTCACCCACCCTGCTTGCCTTTGCTTTAGTGCAAATTACAAATTAGTGGCATACAAATTAATGAGGTTTTTACAGTATTCAGTCAAATCATGCAATAAAAAGCTTTAATTCAAACACTGGAGCTTGATTATTATAATTTATTTAAATGTAATGCACTGTTTGCTAAATTTCATAGGGCTGGAATCAATATGTAATTTGAAGTTAATTTTGAAATCCAGGAGCAGAAGTGCCCTGGTTCTCAAGCAGGGTGGCAGGCTGCTGTGGCCTTTCATGAAAAGAGACAAAATGCCTTGGTGCAGTGGCTCATGCCTATAATCCCAGCACTTTGGGAGGCTGAGGTGAGAGGATTGCCTGAGCCCATGGGTTCCAGACCAGCCTGGGCAACTTGGCGAGACCTCATCTCTACTATAAATAAAAAAATTAGCCAGTTGTGGTGGTGCATGTGCCTGTAGTTCCAGCTACTTGGAAGGCTGAGGAGGAAGGGTCTCCTGAGCCCAGCAGGTTGACAAAATGTCCAAAGTGCTAGGGAAGAGTTAGCTCCCAGTGCCTAAGGCTCAGCTAGGGTCAGATTTGCAGGACCCCAAGTAGTGGGTTAGACCACTTAGGAGCTTAGAACCTTGCAAAAGCATCTGCTTAGGCAGACATCACTAAGTGGCGGCATAGTCACCAGGCCATTTTCTTCTGTAATCACCAAAGATGAACAGTAATAGACCATTTGTCCCGAACATGACTTACTGCATTCCGTGTATGGGGATGGCTTTGTGTAAGTCCCAGGCATTTGCCGGGAGTGCCCCTCAGAAAGAACGCAGCTCATCTCCCTTAAGCAAGGGACATGACCCTCACTTCAGGCTGTTAGGTAGTGCTATGGTCCCTGTAATGCTTGGCTGCTCCCCTGGTACCAATAAATCAAAGGGGTAGGGAACTGGTAAAAAGAAGTTCATTTCTGAGTTCGAATCCAGGGAGCAGGGCTGGACTCAAGGTCTTCCTAAAATGGTTCTGCTCACCCTCCAGGTTTTTCCAGTTCACTTTTATAGTACAGAGTGGTCAGTACCTAGACATTAGCCACGTGACCAGCAGAGCATTGTGTAGAACTTGAGTTTCAGCTGCATTTTACATCCAGAGAGTGACATTTAGAGTAAAGAAAGTTTACAAGGCCTAAGATATCTGCATCGCAAAAATTATGCAAATTACAAGACTTACATTGATACTATGTAACTCAAAGAAAGGGAATAAATAGGGATTTACATCTCTGGGCATAGTTTGCTGGGAAGTGGAGGATTTCCTGAAGGCACTTACTAGGAGTGCAATGGAAGACAAGGAGGAACTCTCGGTAATGTGCTCAGGAGTATGCAGGGGTGCTTGAATTCCCGCCATGCTCTTCTCTAGGACAGACATTAGGGGGGTCTCCATATCAGTAGATCTCTCATTGCTTCAGAACCCTGAGCTTAGAGATTGAAGCACAACACGTTTCAAATCCTCATTGTCTTCTGCTACATAGTTGGTGTTCCGTGTGGAACCCACTTTGGACACTGGTGTAAGGCTGTCCCTACCCATCAGTGAGCTGTCTTTCCCTTCACCATTTGTTTTTTTCCATTTGCATTGTTTATTTATCTGTGTATGTGTGTGTGTGTGTGTGTGTGTGTGTGTTTGAGTTGGAGTCTCACTAAGTCCCCCAGACTGGAGTGCAGTGGCCACTCCCGGCCACCACAGCCTCGACTTGCTGGGCTCCGGCGATCCTTCCACCTCAGCCTTCCAAGTAGCCGGAATTACAGTATGCGCTACCACACCCGGCTGATTTTTTGATTTATTGTAGAGATGAGGTCTCACTGCCCAGGCGGGTCTCGAACCCGCATGCTCAGGCAATCCACTCACCTCAGCCTCCCAAAGGTGCAGGATTACAGGCTGAGCCACTGAGCCCAGCTTGTTTTTTTTTGAGTTGGAGTATCACTCTGTTACCCAGACTGGAGTGCAGTGGCCGCTCCCGGCCACTGCAGCTTCGATTTGCTGGGCTCCGGCGATCCTTCAGCCTCAGC
>NW_007074017.1:46810-54855 GCF_000164805.1 Carlito syrichta
CCTGAACCCACGGACTCAGGCAATCCACTCACCTCAGCCTCCCAAAGGCACAGGATTACAGGCTGAGCCACCAAGCCCGGCTTTCTGTGTGTTTTTTATAGAGGCAGAGTCTCCCTGTGTTCCCCAGACTGATCTTGAACTCCTGGGGTCAAGCGATCCACCTGCCTCGGCCTCTCAAAGTCCTGGGTGTGAGCAACCACACTCTGCTCAATTTTGCATTTTTAAAATGAATTCATTTTTAAAAATGAAAGAAAGGAATCCACACAATCTAATTAAAATGTTCACAGAGTCTTTGTGGCTAATTTCCTCTCTTTTTTTGAGTTGGAGTCTCACTCTCTTGCCCAGACTGGAGTGCAGTGGCAGCTCCCGGCCACCGCAGCCTCGACCTGCTGGGCTCCGGCGATCCTTCCGCCTCAGTCTTCCAAGTAGCTGGAACTACAGGCGCGCGCTACCACGCCCGGCTAATTTTTTTATTTGTTGTAGAGATGAGGTCTCGCCAAGTTGCCCAGGCGGGTCTTGAACCCACGAGCTCAGGCAATCCACTCATCTCAGCCTCCCAAAGGCGCGGGATTACAGGCTGAGTCACCGAGCCTGACTCTAATTTCCTCTTAATTCTCTTCTGGGACAGTCTTTCTTTAACAGTTTCTTTTCAGAGAAACAATGTATCCGTATCAGTCAAGTAGGCTCCTCAGTCCTCTGTTACAGAAATGGAGTTTCAAGGTAACTTCTACACATAATAACAGTGAATCAACATTTAACCTGGAGGTTAGTCCTCTGGCTCCCACAGATGTCCTGACCAAGACAGTGCCTCTCTGACATCCAGGCCCAGCCTTAGTTTATTCAACCACTTCCCCCATAATGGGCATTTTAGCCAATACTGACTTAAAAAAAAAAAGTTGTGAATTTTCTCATACTTACTGTTTTTCATGACTTTAAGGACAATTTCTAACAGAATTATGCCATTGGCAAGTTGGTAGAATTAAATTTTGTTAGCTAATGCCCAATTCTCCCTGGATCATAAGTCACATTTATGGCTTGGCATGGTGGTTCAAGCCTATAAGCCCAGCACTTTGGGAGGCTGAGGGGGAAGGATTGCCTTAGACCGCGAGTTCAAGACCAGCCTGGGCAACATGGTGAGACCTCGTCTCTACAATAAATAAAAAAATTAGCAGGGTGTGGTAGCACGTGCCAGTAGTCAGGCTACTTGGAAGGCTGAGGCAGAAGGATAGCCTGAGCCCAGCAGGTCAAGGCTGCGGTGGCCATGGGCATGCCACTGCACTCCAGCCTGGGTGACAAGTGAGACTCCAACTAAAAAAAAAAAAATTTACACGCCACTGATCATGTAGGAAGGAGAGAGCCTGGTTTCCTTTTTCTTTTTTTTTCTTTTTCTTTTTTCCTTTTTTTTTGCTGCTTGGACAGTGTTTATTGTCTTTATCTGAAAAATCCTCATAGAAAACTGGTTCAGCTTTCAGTATCCCGGAGAACCTGGTTTTCTGTACTCTGACTGACAATGGAGTATTAAATTTTTTTTCCTTTCTTTCTTTCTTTTTTTTTTTGTTAGAGTCTCACTCTGTCGCCCAGGTTGGAGTGCAGTGGTATGCTCACGACCACTGCAATCTCAACCTGCTGGGTTCAGGCGATTCTTCGCCCTCAGCCTTCTAAGTAGCTGGAAACACAGGCATGTGCCACCACTCCCAGTTAATTTTCTGATTTATTGTAGAGACAAGGTCTCACCAAGTTGCCCAGGTTGATCTTGAACTCTTGGGCTTAGGCAATCCTCTGGCCTCGGCCTCCCAAAGTGCTGGGATGACAGCCATTATGCCTGACAACTTTTTCTTTCTTGTTTGTTGTTGTCAAATGGGAAAAAAAAGGAGTATCCTATGTTCTATTTTGATTTGCATTATTTAATTATAAGTTAAGCTGTAAAGTTGAGCCTCTTAATTGAATATTTATTGACTGCTTTGTGTTTCTTACCTGTGAACTCTGAGTTTACATCTTTTGTTCTTTCTTCTTCTGGTAAGCTGCATACATTTTCTTATTAATTTCTAAAAGTTCTTCATAATTCCACAAATGATCTCCTTGTTTACTGTATTGGCAAATTGATAGAATATTGTCATGGTGTGGCGTTTTGGGGAAATGAATTGAATAAGCCACATGTGTAGAACCATGCAGGGCGCAGAGCCAGGCTTGGCAGGGGTGAAGTTTCCCAGATGGCATCTGCAGGGGGCATCCTTCTTTGTATGTCTTCTTGTCTATGAGACAAGACACAAGTGCGCATTAGGCTAGGCCTGGTGGTTCATGCCTGTAATCCCAGCACTTTAGGAGGCTGAGGTGGGAGGATAACTTGAGCCTAGGAGTTTGAAACCAGCCTGGGCAATATGGCAAGACCTCACTTCTACACAAGAATAAAATAAAACAAACTTGTCAGACATTTTGGCATGCATCTCTAGTCCCAGCTGCTCAGGAGGCTGTGGCAGATGAATTGATTGAGCCCAGGAGATTGAGGCAGCAGTGAGCTATGACTGTGTGACAAACAAGCAAAAGTCCATCATGTCTGCTTAGAACCCACTCAGAGATGCATATGGAATACATTATCTTTCTCAGACGGGTGGCTGCCTTGAAACGTGCCCCCAACCCTCCTATTCAGTGACAATCCGTCCAAAGATGGGTTGAGTGAGTTCAGTTGTGCAGACAGGGGACATGAGAGACAACGTAAGACTGATGCTTATCTGTCCTTTATCTCAACAAATGGGCACGGTGTCTATCCCACTTTCAACGGGCAAGTCCGCTATTGTGGAGGGCTACGAAACATTTTGCCAAGGGCCACTGCGTGATCATCCAGAGAGCTCCAGCGGTTTCTAAAGTCCTCCAGAAATGCCACATCTCTCACCTCCTCAGCAACGCAGGCAGGTAGTGAAGGCAAGGATGCGGTACTCATGTCCTCTTGGCAGTTGCCTTCGACTGGAAATGATTCTGCCACCTGTGGGCACTTGGCAATGCTCAGATACGGTCTTGAGTGTCACATACTGGGGGAATGGACACATGCTGTGAGTAGGGGCAGGCCAGGATGCCCTACACACCCTGCACAGCACAGGACGCCCCGCCACGAAGAGGCTTTCTGGCCTTAAGTGTCAGTGATGCTGAGCTGAGGAAAGCCATTTTCGATGAGGACCTGCTCTGGGGACACAGGGAAGGTGGGAAGTACCCCAACCCTGGGGACTCCCCTCCATCCTCAGAATCTCAGCCTCTCCCTCACAGGCTCTCCTATCCCTGTCCCAGACTCCAGTGCTCATCTACAGAGGGCACCGAGTGTGAGCTGACCCCTCCCAGCACCTCCTGGCCACCCCCCATTTGATCTTCCCCAAAACCAAGGGAGGCGCCCCAAGATTGTTCCTCATTATGAATGGATTGCACCGGGGAATGATTCTCCTAAGAATGAGCATGCCTCAGATAAGCATCCCTGTTTGTCTCCCTTTAGTATTGAAATGGGCTTAAACCTTTTAATTACATTTTAAATATTCATATTTTAAATATATGTGTAAATATGCATTAAGACTCTCAAACAGAAAACTTTCGGAGCTACCTAGGTGGGAGCTGGGTCAAGTGCCCGTCAGGGGGCGCGGGAGCGCTCTGCCTGCCTGCCTGCCTGTCCACTGGGCCTGGGGTGAGACGGGCGGACTCTTCCCAGGGCTGCAGGGACTGACTTGGCCAGTCAGAACCTGCCAGGCCTTCCTGCAGACTTGCAAAGATGCACAACGAGACTGGACTCAGATGTGAGCTCCAAGGTCAGCTCTGGGCTGGGTTTGGAGTGGAGCAGGAAGGAGCTGTGTGACATCAAACGTGCCCAAGGGACCCAGTAAACCTACATGACAGACAGGGGGTTGCAGCCAAGAAAGGTCGCTGAGGCGAGTGGATTACCTGAGCCTGTGGGTTCGAGAGCCACCCAGGGAACTTGGCGAACCCTTGTCTCTACAATAAATAAAAAATGAGCTGGACATGGTAGCGCGTGCCTGTAGTTCTGGCTCCTTGGAGGGCTGGCAGAGGGATCACCAGAGCCCAGCAGATTGAGGCTGTGGTGGCCGGGAGTGTGCCACTGCACTCCAGTCTGGGCAACAGAGGGAGACTCTAACTCAAAAAAAAAAGAAAGGTCTAATCTTAGGGCAGCCTAACAAGGAGATGGAGGGAGCCTCAGATCATTTCCCAGGGAATCTGGGGCTGGGGTTTTGGAGTGGGCTGAAGTGTGGAGATCACTGATTGGTGAAAGAGTTCGGGATGAAGTCTTGGGATAGGGAGAGGGAGAAGATGCTTTCTCATGCTCCTTGGTCTTCTGTGCGGTCTTCAGATGAGCTGACATCAGCTGTTTTGCTGGAATTTGGGATCTAAAAACATCTTAAGCAATTTTAAAATAAAAGCCTTATGATTCTAACATCAGAGAATGTATCTTACTTAAAATCCTTATGATTCTAACATCAGAAATCCTGTGTACAGGAACAATAGGGAAGCAAGGGGCTGGTATCTGGAGCCTTTTGGCTATAGGAAGTGGGTCAAAGTGCAGTCAGAGGATTTTTTTTTTTTTGAGTTGGAGTTTCACTCTGTCACCCAGACAGGAGTGCAGTGGCATGCTCCCAGCCACCACAGCCTCTACCTGCTGGGCTCCAGCGATCCTTCCGCATCAGCCTTCCAAGCAGCTGGAACTACAGGTGCATGCTACCACCCCTGGCTAATTTTTTTGATTTATTGTAGAGATAAGGTCTCGCCAAGTTGCCTGGGCTGGTCTCGAACCCGCAGGCTCAGGCAATCCACTCGCCTTGGCCTCCCAAAGTACTGGGATTACAGACTGAGCCACCAAGTCCAGCCAGGAATTTTTAATTATACCAACCTCCTTGTTTTACCAGAACAAGAGCATCCCAGGGAGACGACTTGGCCCACTGACCCTGGGACTTGCTCAAGTGTGTCTCCCAAGGTCTGGCCAGTCTGAACATGAGGCAGCAAGTGTATCTTCCTAGGATATGCTGCAGGGCTGACTCACACGGCTTCTGTTCTCTCCCTTCTTTGGGTGGCATTCCATAGAGAGGTGGCCACAACAGAGGAAAGAGAAACGTTCCCACAAACCAGAGACCACATTCAGGATGCTGGCAGCAGATGGGGCACAATCACCCCCTTTCTCCCCCTGATATTTTGCTAATGAATTGCCTCCTGGATTTGAAGAAAAGTGTGTTGTGAGTCTTTTTTTTTAATTGGTGTCTCCCTCTGCACCCAGGCTGGAGTACAGTGGTATACTCACGGCCACTGCAGCCTCGACCTGCTGGGCTCAGGAGATCCTTCCACCTCAGCTTTCCAAGTAGCTGGAACTACAGGTGCATACCACCATGCCTGGCTAGTTTTTTTTTTTTTAATTGTAGAGATGAGGTCTTACCACATTGCCCAGGCTGGTCTCAAACCTGTGGACTTGGGCAATCCTCTCACCTCAGCCTCCCAAAGTGCTGGGATTCCGGGTGTGAACCATCTTGCCTGGTGCATGTTGTGAGTGAAGACTTTTTTTTGAAAGGTCAGGATATCATGATTGATGGACAAATGATGGACAAACACGACCTCTTATCAGCAAGTCAGTCTGTGGGTGCCGAGACCATCCACACACAGCAAGAAATGCTGCTTCTGAGCTGGGGAGGTGTTCTCAGCACCACCGCAGGCACTTCAGGTTGAGAAATCTGGGCACTCTAGTACATGTAGTACTTGGAGAGTAAGGCCAGTGATTTGGCAAGCTGGAGCTCCTGCTTCTCTTGGAAATGGCAGATGCTCTGCATGTAGAGTGAAACCAACCAGGCTACAGATGTAAGAAGAGGTCACAGAAAAAGGACACCGAGATTCAGAGAAACATCACAGATGGTGAGAGACACACAAAAGGGCATCAGTTAAAGATGGCAATCTTGACACACCCAGGCCTTATTAAGTAGGGCAAAGTCTGGAAGACGGTGTGTCGGTGACATCCAGAGGCCTTGGGAAAAGGACAGTCACACTGTGTTTACTCCACTTATGAAGACAAGGCAGTATGTCATGGCTTTTTTTTTCCCCAGTCACAATCTCACTGTTGTCCAAACTGGAGTGCAGTGGCAGGCTCATGGCTACTGCAGTCTCTACCTGCTGTGCACAGGTAATCCTTCTGCCTCAGCCTTCCAGGTAGTTGGAACTATGGTGCACACCACCAAGCTTGGCTATTTTTTTTTTTCTTGAGTTGGAGTCTCACTCCATTGCCCAGGCTGGAGGGCAGTGGCAGGCTCACGACCACTCCAGTGTCAACCTGCTGGGATCCAGCGATCCTTCTGCCTCAGCCTTCCAAGTAGCTGGGACTACAGGCACGTACTACTGCACCCAGCTAATTTTTGATTTTTGATTGTAGAGATGCAGTCTTGCTTAGTTGCCCAGGCTGGTCTCGAACCAGTGGCCTCAGGCAATCCATCACCTCGGCCTCCCAAAGTGCTGAATTACAGGCTGAGCCACTAAGCCGGGCCCGATTTTTTGATTTATTGTAGAGATAAGTTCTTGCCAAATTGCCAGGTTGGTCTTGAACCCTTGAGCTCAGGCAATCGTCTCGCCTCTGCTGGGATTATAGGTGTAGCCAACACACGCAGCTATGCTACCACTTTCTGTCACAGAGCTCAAGAGAAAAAAGGGCCACTTGGAAGATCACATTGTGGAGTTGGAGGAAATCCACCCATCAGATGCTGTATTTATCCGGCGAAGGGAGACATGGGAAGGCATGTGAGCAGAGGACAGAGAGAAGGCCACCCCTGCTGGAGAAGAATGAGCTGCTGGGAGGAGCCCCAACTACTGGGAAGAGCCCCATTCACCAGGCCTTCCCCATTAAGGAAGACAGACCTGCTGGAAGCGGGTGAAGGGTCACACAGTGAAAACCAAGCTGTGGGCCAGAGAATTCCTGTTTAGAGGAAGCCTTCAAATGTTGGGACACCCAGTGAGTGCCAAGAAGAGGTAGAAAATGCCTTCATGCATTTTTTTCCCCTAAAATATCTCAGATGGGCTTTCTTGTTTCATCCATAAGCATCTGTGACCCAGTGAGTTACTCTGGGAGAATAAAGAAGTGAAAACACAACAAGGCAGAAAATGCGTTGAGGGGAAGGAGAGGCAAGAGTGAGGTCTCCGTGGTGCCGGTAGTCTTGGTCCCATGCTCAAGAACTCACCTGATGGCCGGGCTTGGTGGCTCAGCCTGTCATCCCAGCACTTTGGGAGGCCAAGGCGAGAGGATTGCCTGAGTCCGCAGATTTGAGACCCACCCAGGCAACTTGGTGAGACCTCATCTCTACAATAAATAAAAAATTAGCCGGGTGTGGTAGTGCATGCCTGTAGTTCCAGCTCCTTGGAAGGCTGAGGCAGAAGAATCACAGGAGCCCAGTAGGTCGAGGCTGCGGTGGCCGGTAGCATGCCACTGCCCTCCAGCCTGGGTGACAGAGTGAGACTCCAACTCAAAAAAAAAAAAAAAAAAAGAACTCACCTGACAATTGTAGGCTTCTGCGAGCCAAACCACCCACATTTGGTCATTCTTATGTTGCCTTTTTCCTCTCCACAAAGACTTCTGCAGACTAACGTCTTGTGTATCAGGAAATAAGAGCAAATCAGACCGCAACACAGCTTCATGAAATTTGATAATGCGAGATCATATAACAGCAACAAAAATGGAACTATTGTATTCATTTAAAATAAACTATAAATTGTAGAGTAGCAATTGAGTTAGAGTTCAGTACATTCTTTCAGCCTCTCTATATATGCATATGTGTACATGTGCATATATAGTTAAAATGTATAAAACAAATTTAATACAAATAAATACATAAATGTAATACTAGTGTGTACAATGATATACATGTGATATACGAAAAATATATTAACTATAAAATGTAATGTAGGCCAGGCTCAGTGGCACGGTCTATAATCCCAGAACTTTGGGAGACTGAGGCAAGTGGATTGCCTGAGCCCACAGGTTCAAGACCAGCTGGGGAAAACTGATGAGATCTCATCTCTACAAAAAAAAA
>NW_007074017.1:54890-74187 GCF_000164805.1 Carlito syrichta
AAAAAAAAAAAAATATATATATATATATATATATATATATATATATATATGTGGTAGCTACTTGGAAGGCTGAGGTGGAAGGATCACTGGAGCCCAGAAGGTTGATGCTGGGGTGGCCGTGAGTGTGCGTGCCACTGCACTCCAGCCTGGGACGAAGGAGTGAGACTCCAACTAAAAAAAGATAAATAAAAATAAATTAAATAAAATATAATGTATATATGACATATACATTGATATATATATATAAAGATTTATAAATAATACCTTGATTACAAAATTACATGTATAGATTGAGTTCTTTAAAAAAGATATGTTAGCATAAGTGATGTTTATGCTATGCTCACACATGAAGTGTGGAAAACTGTCAATGGAGCTAGTTATTGTGAATCATTTAAGATACAAAACGCAGCCTCATAAAATCATTGCAAGACATGCTTGCTTTGGGGTGGTCCAAAGTCTCTTTCTGGGGGGAGCATGCAAAATCTCTTTGCATGACTGTATGTATTGATTCATATGCTATATTGGTAGGCGTAATTTGGCATATTTGGTACAGTCGTGGTTTTTTGGGGGGAGGGGTACGATTGTCCATACTCATCCCTTCCTTAGTTATGAATGAGGCATTCCCAGAAGTTGACAAGCACGCTGGCCCTCACATCGTGAGGCGATTTAAACTTTCTGAAAGTGCATCAATCTTCCCATCTGGGTTGTATATTGAAATCTGTGCAGTGGCTGTTTGCCGTCCTGACATGGATGTGGACAGAAGTCTAAACAGAAACTTGATGTCTGGGACCAAGAGCAGCTCTGTTTCTGAAGCTGCTCCGGCCGTGGTCCCAGCCCTCATGGTTGTCATTGACACATTCTGCAGTTTTCCCCAAATCAAGTAATTGTTTCTAGCTATGCCTTGTCCCTCTCTAAATAGTGAGAACATTGTATGCAGCTTCTTCACTTTAAAGACTTCTAGGATTTGTGGTGGACCATGGTGAAATGCAGAAACCCAATATGAATAGTTTCAAAATGGCTTTAGGAAATGAATATGTGTGTGTATGCATGTATATATCACCATCGGCAAACTTTTCACTTTCCTGACACTGAAAGCAGGTGAAAATTTAAAAAACTGAAGCTGGTAGCCGCAAACTTTGGTTGTGAAGCACAAGTGAAATGGCCTTTTCTAAATTTTCTTTTTTCACAATACAGCCGAAAGTTGCAGACATATCCAGTATTTGCCACTCTGGCTAGCATTCTGTACTTTGTATTTTTATTCAAATTATAAACTGAATATATATTATATTTTTTTATTTATTCATTTACATCACATCATTACATCACTATCTGTCTCACTATCACTAATACGTTCACTGGATTCACCTATGACCTCAGGAATCTCACCAGCATATAGTTCTTCATTTTCCATGATGATGGTATTTATTTTTTATTGGAGTCTCACCCTGTTGCCCAGGTCAGAGTGCAGTGGCACAAAGTGACACGTCTATTTTACCCCCAACCATGTTGCTATAATATCTTCTTTTTTTTTTTGAGTCAGAGTCTCACTCTGTCACCCAGGCTGGAGTGCAGTGGCATGCTCATGGCCACTGCAGCCTCGGCTAGCTGGGTTCAGGCGATCCTTTCACCTCAGTCTCCCAAGTAGCTGGAACTATAGGCATGCACCATCATGCCTGGCTTATTTTTTGATTTTCTATAGAGATGAGATCTCACCAAGTTGCCCAGGCTGGTCTTGAGCCTCTGAGCTCAGGCAATCCTCTAACCTCGACCTCCCAAAGTACTGGGATCACAGGCTTGAGCCACTGCACCCGGACTTGGTAATTTTTTTTTTCTTTTTTTTTTTTGAGTTGGAGTCTCACTCTGTCACCCAAACCGGAGTGCTGTGGCACACTCTCGGTCACAGCAGCCTCGACTTGCTGGGCTCTGGCGATCCTTCCACCTCAGCCTTCCAAGTAGCCGGAACTACAGGTGTGCACTACCACGCCCTGCTAATTTTTTTGATTTTATTGTAGAGATGAGGTCTCGCCAAGTTGCCCAGGCAGGTCTCGAACCCACAGGCTCAGGCAATCCACTCACCTCAGCCTCCCAAAGCGCTGGGATTACAGGCTGAGACATCCAACCCGGCGGTAAATTATTATTATTTTTTGTTGTTGTTGGAGTCTCACTCAGTCGCCCAGACTGGAGTGCAGTGGCTGCTCCCGGCCACCGCAGCTTCAACCTGCTGGGCTCTGGCAATCCTTCAGCCTCAGCCTTCCAAGTAGTTGGAACTACAGGCGCGCGCTACCACGCCCACCTAATTTTTAAAATTTATTGTAGAGATGAGGTCTTGCCAAGTTGCCCAGGCAGGTCTTGAACCTGCGGGCTCAGGCAATTCACTCACCTTGGCCTCCCAAAGCACGGGATTACAGGCTGAGCCACTGAGACCAGCTGATAAATTATTCCTAACGTCGAAGTATGAAAGCCCTGAAATACCAAAATTCAAGTTCACAACACTAATCACAGCAAATAATGACTGACTTGCAATTTTTACCAACTACATAAATCAATAACAACATCAATGCAGTCAATATCAGATAATTATTTGCCTCGCAATTCATTTTCAAGCAAAATAGAATAAAACATATATATGACAACGTTGTAGCATTCAGAAACAGAATTTGCAAAGACGTAAATTCACATCAGCAGCAACCAGGAACAGAATTTGGAATGGCGTGAGTTCATGCCAGCGGTCATGAATAGCTAACAAACTGGGAAAATTGCCCTTTCAAACATTATTGATTACATTAACTAAGTGTCTGAATCGATGTCTCTTTCAATCACACATGTAACATCTACTGTATGCCAGAAACCATGAACACCCAATGGCGATGTCCTGGGGTTCTCGGTCTCCGTGAGAAAGGAGGGTGTTATTGTGGCTTTTTCCTGCCAAATGGGCTAGACTGTGGGGCTCAGTGGTTCAGGCAAACACCAGACTGGATGTTGCTGCTGACATGTATTTGTAGATAGAATTAACAGCTACTGTCGGTTGACTGAAAGTAAAGCAGATTCTCTTCCTCATGTGGGTGGGCCTCGTCCAGTCAGGTGAAGGCCTTAAGAGCAAACACTGAGGTTCCTTGAGAAGAAGCAATTCTGCCTCAAGGCTGTAACATAGGAACCTGCTGGGTTTCCAGTCTGCCAGCCCGTGGGATTCAGACTTGAAACTCAGTCTTGAGACTGCCACACTGAAGTCTGCTGAGCTTGCAGCCTGAGGACTGCTCTTGGGGATTCCTCAGCACCCACAATCACGTGAGCCAGTTTCTATCTATGTGTGTGTGTGTGTGTGTGTGTGTGTGTGTGTGTGTGTGTGTGAGAGAGAGAGAGAGAGAGAGAGAGAGAGAGAGAGAGAGGGGAGAGAGAGAGACAGAGAAAGAATATGTATATATATATCTCCTCTGCTTCTTTGGAGCACCCAGACTAATACAGGGTATAGTCAAGAAGTTATGTGGCCAGGCGTGGTGACCCACACCTGTAATCCAGCACTTTGGGAGGCAAAGATGAGAAGACTGCCTGAGCCCGCGGGTTTGAGAACAGCCTGGGCAACATGGTGAGACCTCATCTCTACAATAAATCAAAAAAATTAGCTGGGTATGGTGGCACACGCCTATAGTTCCAGCTACTTGGAAGGCTGAGGTGGAACGATTGCCGGAGCCAAGAAGGTCAAGGCTGCGGTGGCCATGAGCATGACACTGCACTCCAGTCTGGGAGACAGAGTGAGACTCCAACTCAAAAAAAAAAAAAAGAAGTAGCAACACATTTGGTGGTAAAAGATATAGCAACACATTTGGTGGTAAAATAGACGTGTCACTTTGCGATGTTGGAAACACTGAAACAGGAAGGAAGACCCCTGTGGAGAGGAAACACGTTACATGTGTCTTGAGTTGCATGTCGAACGTGTCAGCCTGGCCAGTCGGGGAAGGCACCCCAGGAGAAGGCCGGAGCCAAGGTGTGGTCACAGGGGCCCAGCCTGTCATCAGGCAGCAAGAGTGTTTGGGGGAGTGGCCAACATAAATCTGGGAGTCAGGCAGTCAGAACTGTGGGTCCTGGGGGAAAACCAGGGTCTGGAACATCCTCGTTCATTCCATGTGGAGGGAATGTCATCATCAGATCTACACAAAGCCAGCAAATCACAACAAACCTCAGCTGCATGGCAGAGAAGACCAGCTTCAGTGGCACCATCCTGGGGGTGTGGATGACTGTGAATTCTGATGAGAGTGAAGACTCTCTCCCCTGAGAAGTGTGGGCATGCCTGTGCATCTCCCAAGTCTGCAGTCCCAGGGAGCTCCAGTGCCCAAAGCCCAGGGTGAGGACACAGCCTGACCTCTTGCTGATGTGTGAGCAGCTGGGTTGGGGACCCCACCACTGATACACCACTGAGGCCGGCTTACCTGACAGGTGCTGTAACCATTGCACTGTTGAGTAAAGCAACAGACCCAGAACCCAGATGCCAGAAACTGTTGACGCAGTCAGAGTGAACCCCTCCTGGGCTCTAGTTCTCATTCACTCTGTCCTGCCTACCTGTAAAGCACCATCTGAATAATTTCTCACATGTCCTATCCCTCGACCACTGGAACTGCATTCTGGGAAGATTCTCAAGACTGTTCTCTGTCTCTGCTAAGCTGGGACCCTAGGTCCAGGTTTCCCTGATGGTCCTCAGAGGTCCCCGTAAAGAAGCAGGGTTCAGGGGCTACAGGCAGGGGCAACTGAAAGTGACCTGAGCACCTGTGGCTCATCATAGTGCTGTTGGCTGCTGGCTAACAGTAGACTCAGAGTCCCTTGTGAACCAGTCTCCCTAACTGAGAGGCTTCTGTGCGCTCAGATTTCATCTTGAGACATGTGGGTCTCTGTCCTAGAGCTGCCCTTGGGAGCAGAAGATGCTAATTCTAAGAAGCCCTCAACATTTTGATAGCTGGGGCCATCAGATGCTTGGAGGTCCTAGTGCTGTTCCTGGAAGTCAAATGTTCCTCTTGTTAAATCTTCATGCCCCAAATCGTGCTCCGTTTTAGCAGGCAGGTCATGGCCCTGTTCATGCCCACCTTTCTATCTGGGTCAGCAAAACCAGTCTTACAAAAGGACTCCAAGGGTGGCGTGTTGTACAAGTTTCCACTTTACCTTGTTGAGGTTTTTTGTTTTGTTTTGTTTTGTTTTTTGTTTTTGAGTTGGAGTCTCACTCTGTCACCCAGACTGGAGTGCAGTAGCCGCTCTTGGCCACTGCAGACTCGACCTGCTGGGCTCCAGCGATCCTTCCACCATAGCCTTCCAAGTAGCTGGAACTACAAGCGTGCGCTACCATGCCCGGCTAAGTTTTGATTTATTGCAGAGATGAGGTCTTGCCAAGTTGCCCAGGCGGGTCTCGAACTCGCGGGCTCAGTCAATCCACTCACCTCAGCCTCCCAAAGCACTGGGAGTACAGGCTGAGCCACCGAGCCCAGCTGCCTTGTTGAGGTTTTCTTGGCTGTTGTGTCATGAGATATTGGATAGACCTTTTGTTTTTTAAAATTTTTATTTATTTATTTATATTTACTTATTTATTTACTTATTTATATTTATTTATGTCAGAATCTCACTCTGTCACCCAGGCTGGAGTGCAGTGGCATGCTCAGGGCCACTGCAGCCTCGAATTGCTGGGCTTAGGTGAACTTTCAGCCTCAGCCTTCCAAATAGCTGGAACTACAGGTGTGCACTACCACACCCAGCTATTTTTTTTTTTTTTTTGATTTATTATAGAGATGAACTCTTATCAAATTGACCAGACTGGTCTCGAAGTCCTGGGCTCCGGCAATCCTCTCGCCTCGGTCTCCCAAAGTGTTGGGATTACAGACTTAGCCACTGTGCTCGTCCTTTAAAATTTTCTTTTTAATACAGAGAGTCTCACTCTGTCACCCAGGCTGGAGTGCAGTGGTGTGATCATAGCTAACTGCAGCCTTGAACTCCTGGGTTCAAGGGATCCTTCCATCTCAGCCTCCCCAGTAGCTGGGACTACAGATGTTTGCCACCACACCGCCTACTTTTTTTTTTTTTTTTTTTTTGAGTTGGAGTTTCATTTTGTTGCCCAGACTGGAGGGCAGTGGCATGCTCACGACCACCCCAGTGTTGATCTGCGAGGCACAGGTGATCCTTTCACCTCAGCCTTCCAAATAGTCAGAACAACAGGTGCACGCTACCATACCTGACTAATTACTTTTTAAAATTTTTTTATTGTAGAGGCGAGTTCTCGCCAAGTTGCCCAGGCTGGTCTCGAACCTGTGGGCTCAGGCAATCTACTTGCCTCAGCCTCTCAAAGTGCTGAGATAACAGAGTAAGCAACCAAGCCCAGCCTACTTTTTTTTTTTTGAGTTGGAGTCTCACTCTGTCACCCAGACTAAAGTGCAGTGACCGCTCCCGGCCACCGCACCCTCACCTGCTGGGCTCCAGCGATCCTTCCGCCTCAGTCTCCCAAGTAGCCGGAATTACAAGCATGCGCTACCACGCCTGGCTGATTTTTTGATTTATTGTAGAGATGAGGTCTCTCTGGCCAGGCGGGTCTCAAACCCGTGGGCTCAGGCAATCCACTCACCTCAGCCTCCCAAAGGCGCGGGATTACAGGCTGAGCCACCGAGCCTGGCTGCGGCCTACTTTTTAAAAAATGTTTTGTAAAGATGGGGGTCTCACTATGTTGTCCAGGCTGATCTCGAACTTCTGGCCTCAGTGATCCTCCTGCCTTGGTTTCTCAGTGCTCTGGGATTACAGGCCACCACACCTGGCCTTGGAAAAGGCTTAAACTCATGAAAGCCAGTGATCAAGAGGCAGAACTGGGTTTTATAGTGTTTGATGAGCCTCTGCATCTGGCTCGCGTGTGGGCCGGTTGTGGGGTGACTTTCTTCTCTGTGTTGACACGGGGCAGTGCCCTGAGCCTGGTGGGAAGGCTGCATGGCTGCTGGGCTGACCTGGGGTGTAGGAGAGCGGCTGGCCAGGGGTGGCCCTATGCTTCCTTCTGGCGGACAGTGCCCCCTGGCCTCTGTGAGCAGAGACACGCGTCTGGAAGGTGGAGCATAGTGGTGGCATAAGCTTGTCCACAAGAAGCTGGGTTCAATCACCGCAGGCACAGTCTGTGGAAGAGAAGCCAGCGCTCAGGGCCCTCAGCCCTGTGCCCCTCGGGGGACCCCTAGCTCCTTCCCAACCTGCTGACTCCCCTCTGCTCTCGTCACAAGCCTGGCCCTGGGCTGGTACCTTCCCCAACACTCCTCGGTGTTGTTCTGTTTTGTTTCCTCCCCTCAGGTGAGACAGGATGACTGGAGCAGGCAGGAATTGGAGGTCCCCTCTCCCAGGTGGGATGGGCTCTGAGGGGGCTCTGGCCGGTGAGGCACCAGTGAAGTAGTTTTTTTTTGAGGTCAGGCCTTTTTAGGAACAGAATAGTTCGCCAGGCGCAGTGACTCAAGCCTGTCATCCCAGCACTTTGGGTGGCCGAGGCTAGAGGATTGCCTGAGCCCAGGGCTCGAGACCAGCCTGGGCAACTTGGTGAGATCTCCTCTCTACAATAAATTAATAAATAAGCTGGGCATGGTGGTGTGTACCTGTAGTTCCAGCCCCTTGAACAGAGGCAGAAGGATTGCCTGAGCCCTACAGGTCGAGGCTGTGGTGACCATGAGGGTGCCACTGCACTCCAGCCTTGGCAATGGAGTGAGACTCCAACTCAAACAAACAAACAAAAAAGAACAGAATAGTTCAAGTGTAGTGTGGCCCCTTCACCTATCTCCCTGCTGAAAGCAGGGAAGATTTTCTCTGATCTTTCCTCTGAGTTAAAACTCATAAAGTGTGGGGACCCCTGACAAGGTCCTGGAGTTTCATCTCTCCGACTTGCCCACAGTGAGCCCAGCCACCTGTCAGGTGCAGCCTGAGTTTCCCTACCCATGCTGGACCCAGTCTTCTGGGTTTCTACCCCCAGAGGTCGTGACCTTCACATCTGCCTGTCCCTTTCTTCCCTGCCTGTGACCTCACCTCTCTGAGGGATCTAAGAGCTGTGGTTGTCCAGTGTGAGTAAGTGTTTCCCGTTGTGTGCCAGGAGGACGCACAGTGAGGGCTTTTGTGTCCCCTGCTTTACCTTTTGATGTCAGAGGACTGAAAACTCCACCCTCCGGTCATGCAAAGCCACCATTTACTGAGCATGTGGCCCATGGAGAGGCATGAAGCTCGACTGCGTATGGGCCTGTTTCTCCTCTCATAAACAGTCCTGACTCCCCATAGCTTGTTGAGTATGTATATTTGGCCACCCCATTCAGCATAAATCCCTATCTTATTCTTCCGACCCTCAAAATGCCTGTGTCTGGCTTCTGGCTGGAGGTCTTGTTTCCCAGGCCATCAAAATGGCCACCTGCAAGCCGTAGGCCTTTATGAAAAGTAAAGCCCCATGGCACGATGATGGACCCCGGCACTCTTCAGCTGTCAAGTCTCCTCATAGAAGAGAAGACAGTGGTCTGTGTTCATCAGGAAAACCCCAGCTAAGCAACAGAAGACTCCTACATGCGTGTTTACAGAGAACGCAATTTTAAGCCCAAATAATTCACTTCTGGGTGAACTTTTTTTTTTTGAGTTGGAGTCTCACTCTGTCACCCAGGCTGGAGTGCAGTGGCACGCTCCTGGATACCACAGCTTTGACCTGCTGGGGTCAGATGATCCTTCCACCTCAGCCTTCCAAGTGACTGGAACTACAGGTACGTGCTAATTTTTTGATTTACTGTAGAGACGAGACCTCACCACGTTGCCCAAGCTGGTCTTGAACCCATGGGCTCAGGCAATTCTCTCACCTTGGTTTCCCAAAGCACTGGGGTTATAGTTTAAGTCACCTCGCCAGGCCTTTTTTTTGTCTGTTTGTTTTGATTTTGTTTTTTGAGTCAGAGTCTCACTCTGTCACCCAGGCTGGAGTGCAGGGGCACTCATGGCCACCACAGTCTCCACCTGCTAGGCTCAGGCGATCCTTCTGTCTCAGCCTCCAAGTAGCTGGAACTACAGGTGCATGCCACCATGCCTGGCTAATTATTCTTGATTTATTGTAGAGATGAGGTCTCGCCAGGCTGTCCAGGCTGGTCTTGAACCCCTGGGCTCAGGCAATCCCCTCGCCTCCAACTCCCTAAGTGCTGGGATGACAGGTGTGAGCCCCACGTCTGGCCTCTGGGGTGAACCTTCAAACAAAACAAACAGAAAAGACATTCTAGGGGATGGGCTAGAAGGGAATTCTTCCCAAGGCTTCTGAGGTGCCAACAGACACATGACTACCCCTCGGGGACACGTTTCTGAAACCTCTTTGGAAGTGAGTGAACGCCATGTAACAAACTGGGAGTAGAGAACGTTCTCTTGGGAAGAGAGCCCGATTTCAGTACCTCTGTGTGTAGAAATAAACCTACATCCACGTTTCTTTCCTCTCCTACTAAAAATTGAGAAGGTTTCTGTATTTGTTTTAAGTACAGAGAGTCCAGAGTGGTCGTCCTTGCTAGGTGTGGCTTCCTTCAAAAGGCAAGACCAAAGTCTGGAAGTGCTGGCTCATCCCCTTGCTATTGTTTTACTTCACACTTAGCCTCTTAAGTTACCACATCTCCATGTAATTGTTTGTGTTCTTTTAGGCTTACCTGAATTGTACATTGTGTTTCCATCAGTTTTTTAAGAGTCTCTTGTAATCACGACTGTGTCACCACTTTACAAAGTACATTTGGTTATTCTTTTTTCTTTTATTTTTCTGAGTTGGAGTCTCACTCTGTCGCCCAGGCTGGAAGGCAGCGGCACGCTCACGGCCACCCCAGTGTTGACCTGCTGGGCTCCGGTGATCCTTCTTCCTCAGTCTTCCAAGTAGCCGGACCTACAGGCTTGTACCACCATGCTTAGCTAATTTCTGATTTATTGTAGAGACGAGGTCTCATCAAGTTGCCCGGGCTGGTCTCGAACCCGCGGACTCCGGCCATCCACTCGCTTCAGCCTCCCAGAATGTTGGGTTGACAGGAGAGCCACTGAGTTCAGCCCATTTGGTCATTTTGTATTAGTCAGAAGTAGATACAGTGAAACTACAAAACATACAATGAGGCCACTATTTAGAATTTCTTATATGCGCACACTTTATTAATTACATTAATTAATCCAGCCTGGAAGCAATTTTGCTTAATTAAAATGAGACTTTTTTTCCCAACATCTAACTTCTACCCTATGGTACAAGAAGGGAGTTGGAGATTAGTTGGCATTAATAGTGCCCCAATGTGCAGAGCTGGTCAGAGGGACTGCCCTACTGGTTGTTTGTCCAGGATGGACACAGGTATGTGAGGAACTGGGTTCCATCACTCATCTGGCCCTGGGAGCTGAGTTCATGGTAGATCAATGGAGAGTGAGATCTTGACCAGCTCAAGGGACCAGTGTCTTGGCCTCCCAATCTTGCTGCAAAGCAATGATGTGTCCCTTCAACTGTGCTGCTAGGCTGTTTAAAAATATCCTGTATTATGTATACTATGTTATGTCTATTATCTATAAAGGACATAGAATTTTACTACTAAGTGCTGTCTTATTTTCCCAATAAAATGTGAATAGGATGGTCCTTAGGTGCAAACTTTGATGTCTATTATACATGGATGACTCAGAAATGATATGGAAATTACCAGTAGGATCTATTATGAAGTGATCAATTTTTCCTTTCTCATGAGCTTCAGTTTATTACATTTTAAGCTTTTCTTATTAATCTTGTATTCAAAATATACCAATGGCCCACTAGTCCTTAACCTCCCACACACTTCTTTTGAGGTATTTTAAAAGAGTATTTGTGTAACCTTATAAATATAGAATAGTTTTATTCTTTAAATAATAAAAAAAATTATAGAAGTGGGATAGCTCTATGTTGCCAAGGCTCATCTCAAACTCCTGGCCTCAAGTGATCATCCCGCCTGGCATCTCAAAGTGTTAGGATTACAGGAGTGAGCTACACATCTGGCCAAAAATTTTAAATTTTTAGATTATGAAATGCACGCTATCAGGATATCAACAGACCTTCAAAATTAGCACGTTGGCTTACATTAGTGAATGTTTTAAGTCATCCAGGACAGTAGTGTAGTTCTGTGTTAATTAACAATGGGAATATGTCCTGAGAAATGCGTTGTTAGGTGATTTTGTTATTACGCAAACATTAAAGTGTATATTTACACAGACCTAGGATATTGCCTCCCACACACCAAGGCTGTGCGATCTAGCCTAGGCTAAAAACCTGTTCAGCCAGTACGTGACTATATTGAATGCTGTGGGCAATTGTAATGCAGTAGTAAGTATTTATGTATCCAAACACAGACAAATGTGAGTAAAAATGTGGTATAGAACAGGGGTCCCAGCCTACTGGCAATAGTGGTCCATGGCCTGTTGGGAGCTGGGCTGCACAGGCGGAGGTGAGTGGTAGGCAAACGGAGCTCCACCTCCTGTAAGAACAGTGGCGGCATTAGATTCTCAGGGGAGGGCCAACCCTATTGTGAACCATGCATATGAGGTATGTGGTAGCATGCTCCTTATGAAAACCGAACGCCTGAGGGTCCTTCCTCTCCATCCCTAACACTTGGTTTGTGGAAAAATTGTCTTCCACAAAATGGGTCCCTGATGCCCAAAAAGTTGGGGGTCGCTGGCATAAACGATAAACAGGGCACACCTGAAGAGGACACTTGCCATGCGTGGAGCTTGTGGGACTGGCAGCAGGTCTGTGGGGCTCAGTGAGTGAGGGATGTGTGAATGTGAAGGCCTAGGACATGACCATGCCCCACTCTAGACTTTATAAACACTGTACGCTCAGGTTTCACTACATGTATTTATATATTATATTATGTCATGTCTTACGTTGTTTTAATTTAGTTTACTTTTTTGAGTCAGGGTCTCACTCTGACACCCAGGTTGGAGGACAGTAGTACAATCACAGCTCATTGCAGCCTTGGCCTCTTAGACTCAAGCAATCTTTTTGCCTCACCATCCTGAGTAGCTGGAACTATAGACATGTGTCACTATGCCTGGCTTTTTGATTTTTTTGTAGCGATAAGGTCTCGCTGTGTAGCCTATGCCACTCTCGAACCCCTGGGCTCAAGCAATCTTTTTTCTTGGCCTCCCCAAATTCTGGGATTACAGGTGTGAGCCACCATGCCCAACCTACACTGAGTTTATTTTAGAAATAAGTAATTGTGCTACCCCATGACTGTCACAAGGTGGTAGAAATTTTTCAGTTACATCAAAATCTTATGAGACCAACGTTGTATATGTGAGACGTTATTATGGGACGCATGACTGTAATAGCATCCAGGTGGCAAGATGGAGACGTATGCCCTTTGAGTGTTCACTGAGTCAAGCCAGTCCAAACTGTCATGGCTTCATCCCTTGAGGAGTCCAGTGGATCTCAAACATTTGTATGACATGTCATCTTCTAAAACCACAGCCAAACTTTCAGAACACACCTCAAAGTTGTGTAAACAAGGTACACAATGAAGACTATAGCTATAGTCATGAGTTTTTAATGAGGTTTATACATCTGTGTGTTATTTTGGGGGGAATGGCATTTGATTTATTAAATACTGGCGTAGCCAAAAAAATTTACACTTTCTAAGAGATGCTATGTATGTATTGCTTTTAATTTGTCATCATCAGAAGTGTCTGGACACTGATGGGAACTACTTTGAGCACCTCTTGTAATCGCAGAAGTCAAATGTGACTTGGATTCATCTTTTGTTACCATATTTTAAGCATTAAAATTTTTTAACTTATTTTTTATGCATCTATTTTTATTTTTGAGTTGAAATCTCGCTCTGTTGCCCAGGCTGGAGTGCAGTGGAACTCTCTCGACTACCGCAGCCTCGACCTGCTGGGCTCCAGCGATGCTTCCACCTCAGCATTTCAAGTAGCAAAAACTACAGGCGCGCACTACCACGCCAGGCTAATTTTTGATTTGTTGTAGAGACAAGTTCTCACCAAGTTGCCTGGGTGGGTCTTGAACACACGGGCTCAGGCAATCCACTTGTCTCTGCCTCCCAAAATGCTGGGATTACAGGCTGAGCCACTGAGCCCAGCCGAGCATTACAATTTTTTTTTTTTTGAGTTGGAGTTTCACTCTGTCACCCAGACTGGAGTGCAATGGCCGCTCCCGGCCACTGCAGCCTCAACCTGCTGGGCTCCAGCGATCCTTCCGCCTCAGCCTTCCAAGTAGCCGGAATTACAGGCATGTGCTACCACGCCCGGCTGATTTTTTGATTTATTGTAGAAATGAGGTCTTGCTGCCCAGGTGGATCTCGAACCCGCGGGCTCAGGCAATCTACTCACCTCAGCTTCCCAAAGGCGCGGGATTACAGGCTGAGCCACTGAGCCCGGCCGAGCTTTACAATTTTAATACGATTTTTTATTTTTTAAAACTTGTATATATTTTTTGACCCCCTCTGTATATTGGGTATTTTTAAATATATGATTCATATGTTTGATATGTTTATTGCAGGAATGAATGAGTAAACAAAAAGCAGTACTTCTTTAACACAATTCTGTAGGTTTCATGCTGTCAACTGAGAGATTGACATGCATTTTTAATATCTGCCTTCAATATCTCTGAATTTCTTTTCTTAATTTTTCTGCCTCTCCCTAGCTTTCTCTTACATCCTACCTACTTCCTGCAGTGTCACTTGTAATTAATGCTCATGTCATTTTCACATAAGATTTAGAGGTGCGGGTTGTTTACATGGGAATATTGCATAATGCTGAGGGGTGGGCTTCTACCTGTGTGTTTTCACCGTCTACTTCACACGCTGAAATCGGATCAGTGGCCGCCTGGGGTGAGGGCTGAGGTTGACTCCTTCGGTCCCACTGTGTGGATGCCTGGTGGCCATTCATTACACGCCGGCTGACGACTCAGGGCACTGAGCCATCTGGGGGAGTCTGCCCTGAACCACTCGCTGGCAGGAGCCATGGGTGGAGGAGAGGAGGCGACTTCCTCGGGGGGTCCAGGAAGAGGCAAGGTGCTGCCTTTCCCACCTAAGCTTCCAAGGAAGAAAAACGAAACTTGGGCCAACCTCCAGGACCCCACGCTAACCCCCATGGCAAAGACTTCCAGAATCTGGAACAACATCTGACTTCAGGGGCCTGCCTGGGCACACCCAAGCTTGTGTGAAGCTCACTTCAGATCTCTCTTGACCTAGCATGTTGGATGCAAGCCTATGTATGTTCTGCCATCCCATTAAATACTTAGCTTCATGCAGGCAGGGTTCCAGTGCCGATTTCTCTCGCTGATAACTTCCTAAGACATTGCATGCATGTAGTAGGTGCTCAATAAATGTTTGTTACGTAATCAAACATTTGTATATGTCTAATTATGCATACATAAATTATACACACACACCAACACCCACATATACACATATCTGTTCATTAAACCATAGTCCGTAGCCTCAAATCTTGGTAACAGGTGCAGTCCTCAAGGTATATTGACTAATATAACTCAGTCCTGCTGTCATCACATCCAGATGGGACCGCTCTGCTGAAGACCTATGTCAAAGCTGTCCTGAGAAGCCAGAGGCCTAGCCAGAAGGACTGGGTGGATACACAGGGGCGTCTCATCTCTTCCCGTGCTATGCCGCTAGAGACAACTTTAGAGTCGCAGCATTGATGTGTCCCTGGTCCTCCCCGCTTCGGGGGCTTCCTCCAGACCTCTGGCCCTGCACTTCCCTGTTTACCGAGACCCTGGTCCTCGCTGTCACGGGTCTAATCTCTGTGGCTGTGTGAACCAGAGGCAGGAGCTTTTGCCTCCATGTGACAGGCGAGTTCCCAGCCAAGGCCACCAGTTCTGCTGGAGTCTGCCCCTGCATGAGGCACGGTGCCGAGATCCACATCCAATGTGCACTGTCTGGGGATAGCACCTCTGTTGGGTGCAGTATGACGAGGGAAATTCTCCACTCCAAAAGCTGGGGTTGGACTTCTGAGGGGGACACCGCTGGTGCCTGCAGGTCTTGATTCTGGAACTGGCAACCCTTGGAGACTTCAGTCCTGTACACTCCTGACATCTGGCACAAGTCACATTGTCTTCTTATGTGGGGATGAGACAGGTTTCCAAGTTGTTTCCTGTTTCTCCTCAACACCCACCCTCCTTTCTTCCACATTCCCAGACCAAGGCCCGAGGGCTAATTCCAGAATGAGATTCTAAGCATTTCCTAAAACCCTCCCATGGGTCGCTCTTGACCCTGGAGAACATCCAGAATGCTGACTGGCCTTCAGTGGTCCTGTGTGATCAGGCCGCAGCTGCCGCCGTTGACCTAGGTCAAATCACTCTGTCCTTCAGCGGATGGTTCCATGTTCTGTCCTCCTGTCTGGTCTGACCAGGGTCTGTCCTGCCTCAGGGCCTTCGCCCACGCTTCTCTCCCTCCCTGAGAGAGTCACCACAACCTCACTTCCCCTCCAAGTTGCCTTCTCATTCTTTAGGTCTCAGTTTGGATATCAAAGTGTCACAGATGCCTTCTTGTTTCCCAGCCTGGGTGAGATCCGCTTTTCCTGGTGTTCTTCACGGAGCTCTTTGTGCAATGTTCCTTTCGTGTTGTTTCCATGATGACTGGCCATGCTTCCATCTTTCCTGGCTAAGCCCCACACAGGCACTTTTTCCCGAGTGCCAGGGACTAGAGGGAGCTGTTTCTTAGCACCGCGGAATGCCGTCATGACACCTCCTTTGGGACACCTGAAATCTGGCTAGACTGTTCGAAGGATTTTAGAAGTTGCAATGAGCTCTTTGCCACTTTGTAAGAATTTTTATCAGTTTTCAGGTAGGGAAATAGTTGAAGCTTCACCATGGTTGGCGACTGAATGCAAAGAAAATGACATCCGGGCCAGGCTTGGTGCTGCTGAAAACCAAAAGTTCTCACTGACAGTTTGGACAGATCCTGTCCCCTCAGCCACTGTTGACCCCCCTGCAGCCTTCTCGTTGTGAGCCACCCTGGGTCTTGAGGGGTGTCAGCACCGTCCCTGTCCTTTACCATGAGATACCAGTGGCATCCAGGCCCCAGGGTGACAAAAACGCTCAGAAAGACCCTGTCAGGTCCCCTTAAAGGGAGACATGGTCCTGGGATGAGAACACAGACCTGAAATTTAGCCCACTTTGGGGTGTTCCAGGCTGACTCCCTTCCACCTGTGGCAACTTCTAAGTGTGCTCACATGCACACACACACACTCAACACACACTCCACACACAATATAGAAGTGCCATCATTTCAGATTTCTTGCACCAAACTCTTTCTGAGTACGAGAACGTATACTTTAATTTTATTTTTACTGGCCCGTTTGAAGGCTTTGCAATCTGCACAGCTTGGAAACTCATCTCCTGTGTGAGCTGTAAATTCTTCCCCATGCAGTTGGTATGTTTTCCCCAGAACAACACATGACTTCCGTGTTCAAGATGCTACGGTGATGTCTCAGGGACCCTGAAACGGCTCCATCATTCCTGTTTCCACTCCAATTTCTCAACGTGACTTTCTGAACGCTGGGGAATACTTCTCGTGTTTGGAAAGGAAGGCATTTGAGGAGATACTTTAAAATAATAAAGGTGGGGGCTTGGGAAAGAGATGCGGGGACTGGCTGGGCAGACTCGAAGTGGGAGCCCTGTCAGGACAGCTTGATGGATGGAGGACTGGGGGCCCTGGTATTTGCTTAGTGCTCTTGTTCTGCTACCAATGTGCACAAAACCGGCATTGAAGTATCTGCCATTAAAACATAACATAACCCGACGGCGATCAGCCCAGAGGGCATTGCCCAGAGAAGGCCATATTGTTCTGCGCGGCCCGGGGCTCTGGTCACTGCATCCCAGGACGTGAAGTCGAGCGAGGCGTGCGGAAGACTTTCCAGTACATTAGGAAGGACCTGGCCGCGCCCCATCAATACTACCCCTGTCTGAGAATGACAGATGGGAAAACACGAGCCACCTTCTCAGTTGACTTCGCAGGCCTTCTTTCTCATCTGAAAACTAAGAGAAATGCGGCCCAGAGCTCAGCAGATATGCAGCGATGGGTCTGAAAATACTCAGGGCCAACCGCCCTGAGTATTTTGGTCACACATGTGGCTGGGCACGTCCAATTTCCATTCCTGCCCAAGCTGGGACCCCCTGTAGAATGTTTGCCCTGCAAACAGCATAGCCGGTAAGCATTTGGGGCCACGCCCAGGCCACTGGGCCTCCGACACGTCTTGCTAATGGCTTTAAAGTGTTCTTGCCATTCCTATGGATCAAGATTATTATTTCAATGTCAATGTGTGAGCTTAATTAATTTAGTTATGGTACATTTTAAACAGAAGCAAATAGAGGATCAACACTAGGTTACCACAGGGAACTCATGAAAGTGTTGTGTGTGTCTGTGTATAAAGGTCACATAAGGACTTCAAAGACTTCAGCAAAATGTTACTTTACAAACATCCTGTATGGCCGGACTCAGTGGCTCAGCCTATAATCCCAGCACTTTGGGAGTCCGAGGCTAGTGCCTGTGTCTGCGGGTTTGAGACCTCATCTCTACAATAAATCAAGCTGGGTGTGGTAGCATATGCCTCTAGATCCGGTTACTTGGAAGGACGAGGTGGAAGGATCGCCCAGCAGATCAAGGCTGCGGTGGCTGGGAGCGTGCCACTATACTCCAGTCTGGGTGATAGAGTGAGACTCCAACTCAAAAAAAAAAAAAAGAAAGAAAAGAAAAGAAAATGAAAAAAGCAATCCTTGTTATACAGTGGCAAAGACTCTGACTGAATTTTGTTCTGGTGTTTTTTAGAAAGTAGAACTTCCATGCGATGACCATTAGATACTTAGCTGAGGAGACTTCTAACCAAAGTGTTGAAGTCTGCTTCTCTTTGCCACTGATAGCAATTAATGTGAGTATAATGTGAGAGAACAGAGAGAAACTGAAGGAATGACTGATCATACCTGAGTGTGATGTCTGGGAGTGATGGCTGGGAGTTGAGTGTTTGGAGCTAGAAAGTCCTGCATTTATGTCTCTTCTTTGTCACCTTCTTGTGCAGATTGTCCTGGATGCCAAAAATGCCACTTCTCTTACACACAAGGATTAGTTTGGATTTCCCTGAGACAAGGTCTTGGCTACAGGTAGTTTATTGGGGAGATGGTCCCAGGAAGGGAAAGTAAAGCAGTGGAGGCAGGAGATGGGGAAAGAAAACCTATAAAGTGTGTTTAAGTGAGCCGGTTACTGCCGTGGGCACCTGGGCTCATCTGGCCTTGTGGGGGTGGGGTGGGTGGGCAGAATCTGAATCCCTGAGTGCCCACACCTCAGAACCATCTCCTGGAATCTATAAAGCTGGCTCATCTATGCATCTACTCCATCTTGCTGACAGAGGGTTGCTCAGGACCACCATATGTCCTGCCTGTGACTGAGCAGCCTTTCGAAATCTAAAGACAAGCACAAGGCAGCAAAGTAAAGGTGTTTTTGCTCACACTGGAGCTGGGAGACCAGGGCTGAGAACCTGTGTTGGGGGTACCATAAGCACCTGTCATTCAGAGAAGCATCTTCTCCCCACATCGCTCACCTTGATTTTGAGATGGGGCTTTGGTACATGATAGTGTGTCTCCAAATCTATCTCAAATGCAAGTTATTAGGCCAATTATATTGAGGTTCCTCAAACTTCCGGAATGATAGGGAAGTTTGAGCGTGGTGATGCTTATTACAAGGGTATATATACCTCCCAAACTCAATTAGACTGTACACTTAAAACAAGGGCATTATTAACATGTGTAACAAGTGCATATTCACAAGTGTGTAAATTATACAGGAATGAAATTCATTACAGAAATACATTCCTCAAAATCAGCAGCATTGTTGACTGGGACTCCTTACAGGAGCAGCCTGATACCCAACTCTCAAATTCCAGGATCAGGCCAGGACAGGCAACAAAGAAACAGGGTCCCCCTTGGATGGGGGACTGGGGACACAAAAAGAAGCTCAGAAGTAATTTTGTTGTGAAAATAAGATATCCTCTAGCTTGTCTAGATTTTGACTGCTTTATCCAAGTTCCAGCAGTTCAAGGAAGTGCCAAGTAGTTCAAACTGAGAGCAAGCCCTACACTGGAAGACAAAAATTATTTATTTTGAATCTATCAAATGAACGAAAAACATGAGTGGAAGTTAGAACAGGGGTAGGCATTAAAAAAGTGAAGTCCAGCTTGGTCTGCAAGTAGTATTTCAAAGTTTGATGTAGGAAGAAGATTTGAAATTTTCTCTTTTTTCTTTCTTTTTTTTTTTTTGAGTTGGAGTCTCACTCAGTCGCCCAGACTGGAG
>NW_007074017.1:74207-76978 GCF_000164805.1 Carlito syrichta
ACCTCAGCCTCCCAAAGGCACAGGATTACAGGCTGAGCCACCGAGCCCGGCTCTCTTTTTCCTAATATAGATATTAAAGCTATGAATTTCCCTTTTGGCATTGCTTTACCTGTTTCCCACAATCTTTGATATATTGCATCTTCCTTTTCATTCAGTTCAATGCATTTTGTATTTCTCCTGAGACTTCTTCCTTGACCCATAGCTCATTTAGAATTATGTAGTTTAGTTCCAAGTAGTGGGAGAATTTCTTGGTATGTTTCAGGTGCTATCTGTAGTTTGACTCCATTGTAGTCAAAGAACATACCCTGTATAATTTTATTTCTTTTAGCTTTTTAAAGATTTATTTTATGGGCAGTATTCTGTTGACTAGATCCCATTGGTTAATTTTGTTGTTGAGTTCTTCTGTATTTGTTTATTTTTTGTATGTTTTTTGTTTCTTCTAGTTATTTTATCAATTGCTGAGGAAAGATTGTTGAAGTCTCTGACTATAATTGTGAATGTGTCTACTTCTTCCATTCTACCTGAGTGCCAAAAATAGTATACACATTTTAAGAGATGTTATCTATGGATTACTTTTTGAAGTTGACTTGAATTACAGTAGCTGTGGTATGCCATTTGCTCAAAAGCTGGAATTAATCAAATGAATGCTAGCATCACCATGGAACAGGCAGAAAAATAAAAGAAAATGGCCAAAGCATGGTTGTAATTTGAGGAGCACAAGACCATTTTGAAGTGGTATTTGAAATTCAAGAATGTTAAGGAAATACAATGACAATGGAGGCATGAGTATGCAACGGAACCTCCAACATACCTAACAATTGCACGCATTCATGATAAACTAGAGACGCATGGTGTATAGGATGTGCACAAGGAAAGATCCAGGAGATCCTCGCACAGCAACAAGTCCTGCAGTTGTTCACTGTTATCAGAAGTGTCTAGGCCAGGCTCAGTGGCTCAGTCTGTCATCCCAGCACTTTAGGAGGCCGAGGCAAAAGGATCACCTGAGCCCGCAGGTTCAAGACCCATCTGGGCGACTTGGCGAGACCTCGTCTCTACAATACATCAAAAATTAGCTGGGTGTGGTAGCGCTCGCCTGTAGTTCTGGCTATTTGGAAGGCTGACATGGAAAGATTGTTGGAGTCCAGCAGGTCGAGGTTGCGGTGAGCAGGAGCATGCTACTGCACTCTAGTCTGGGCAACAGGCTGAGACTCCAACTCTAAAAAAAAAAAAAAAAAAAAAAAAGAAGTGTCTGGACGCTGAATAGAACCACTTGGAGCACCTCTTGTAATTGCAGAAGTCAAATATGACTTGTATTCAACTTTTGTTATCAGTATATATTGAGTATTACAATTTTTATTTTTTTTGAGTTGGAGTCTCACTCTGCTGCTCAGACTGGAGTGCAGTGGCCACTCCTGGCCACTGCAGCTTCGACCTGCTGGGCTCTGGTGATCCTTTCACCTCAGCCTTCCGAGTAGCCGGAATTACAGGCACGCACTACCACACCCGGCTGATTTTTTTTTTTTTAATTTATTGTAGAGATGAGGTTTTGCCAAGTTGGCCAGGCGGGTCTCGAACCCACAGGCTCAGGCAAGTCACTCACCTCGGCTTCCCAAACGTGGGATTACAGGTTGAGCCACCGAGCCCGGCCCACAATTTTTTTTTTTTTTAGTAGAGTCTCACTCTGTCACCCAGGCTAGAGTGCAGTGGCATGCTCATGGCCACTGCAGCTGTGACCTGCTGGACTCATCCTTCCGCCTCAGGCTTCCAATTAACTGGAACCATAGGCACGTGCCACTGTGCCCAGCTAATTTTTTATTTGTTTATTTATTATAGAGACCAGATCTCACCAAGTTGTCCAGGCCGGTCTCAAACCCCTGGCCTCAGGAAATCCTCTAGCCTCCACCTCCCAAAGTGCTGGGATTACAGGCTTGAGCCACTACACCTGGTTCTATTTTTTTAACGTACCTATATTGTGAGAATTGAAGTGAATGTCTTGTAGATCTTACACAACAGAATTTGGTCATGTGTATGTGTGATTGTTTTTATATCTACTATGTTAGGTATGGAGGGTTATGGTCAGGAGGGTGCAGAGTACTGCTGGAGCTGGTATGCCAGAGGTGCATGCTGGTAATCAAAGATCTGAGTAACACAAAGATTTGCAGCACAAAGAGATAGAGATTTATTTAAAAAGGATCACTTCCCACATGTGGCCGTCTGGAGTGTGATCTGATGATGCAAGAAAGATGTAAAGAATTGCACAGAAGTTAGATTTTTAAAAATAGTCTATTTAAGAGTAAATTAGAGAGAGAAAGAGAAGGGAGAGAGAAGATTTACCTCCCCAAGGTGGGGGAGGGGGCCAAAGCCAGGAAGCATGGTGTCAGTCATAGCTCAAAGAGCACATGGCCACACCAGAGTCTAGCAAGACAATGGCTGATGGCTGCTAGTGATTGAGTCCTTTTAACCATTTCCCTTGATGGGGGAAGATCATTAAGGTGACTGGGTGGTGGTCTGCTCCACGTCATCATGAAGGGGCAGGCAAGTGCAAGTACAGATGTCAGGTGATGGACAGCATGCAGATGGGTTAGTCGCATGGTTGCTGCCATAGTGGGGTCTGAGTGTGTCACGTAGATCACAAAGGGCTGATTAGATTAACTTGTGCAGTTTGGGCCTGGTGGGGTTTTTCCTACAAAAGACTTGTTAGACATTTGCAATCCACAAACTCCTTGACCAAAGGTGGTCTTATTTTCATTTTTATGGCTTTGACCAGCCAA
>NW_007074018.1:0-988 GCF_000164805.1 Carlito syrichta
TAGCCAACCCACAATCTATTTGGGATACAAAATACCAAGAGGAAATTGATGCTGCCGCAGAAATCCAACCACAACCCAAACCCCTAGTAAACCCACACCAGCCCCAGAACTTAACTTGGCAGGTCGTAGATCTTACCACAGGTACCATCATTTGGCAGGCATCCAACATAACCCCTCCTAGAACCTGGTTTCCAACTATAACTGGGGATTTAAAAGACTTTTTCCCGAGAGATGTCTGGAAACGTTCCCACCCTGAAGCAGTCCCCAAAGGTGCCCACACCACCCAGATCCATTACATGTGTAAAAGGCAGGCCCTTACAACTCCTCAGTTTCCTAAATACAAATACTTCTATATATGCCCTGGCCATGATTAGGATAAAACCTGTAAAGATGCCACTGAATACTATTGCCCCAGCTGGTCTTGTGTCTCCACGGGAGACATAACATGGCAACCTGCCAAATTCCATGATTTAATTAAGATGCGAAGACTAACCCCTATTTCTGAACAGTCACCTTGCTTTACTTTTGAAATCTGCAATCCCGTAACTATAAGCTTCACTGAGAAAGGGAAGAAAGCTCAAGGTTGGGATATAGGAAAAACATGGGGAATCTGGTTATACGACCCAAATATGCTCAGGATGGAAGGATTCAGGTAACTTCTTTATGATTAGACTATCCATCCGGGCCCCCAGTCAGAAAACCAAAACACTTGATATGGGACCCAACCCTGTTATAATACCTAAACTTAAACCAAAAGTTAAACCTAAGCCCACAACCACTACACCAATACTCTCGACTGTGACTTATACCAGTTCTGATACCACTGCAGTCACCTCAGACCCCACTAGTGGCCTCTCTTATTCTACCAGGGTCACTACAGTTATTCCTAACCCCTCCCCTACCCCCATCGGTTCCCAATCAACATCCTCTCTGGCACTTGCTAAATCAAGCTTACCTGTTACTTAATGCAACCCGGCCAGAGCTCACC
>NW_007074019.1:0-728 GCF_000164805.1 Carlito syrichta
GAGCTTTTAAAAGTACCATAGAATACAAAGTGAAAAATCTCCTCTCCCGGCTGCTACCTCCGTTGCCTTTCCAGAAGGCAACCAGTTACGAGCATCTACAGCATCCTTTAGAAATATCCTACACACACACACACACACACACACACACACACACACACACACACACACACACACACACACACACAGAGTCTCCCTACATTAATGGAAGCATACTAGATATATCCATTCTATTACTTAACAATACATCTTGGCAATTATTCTCACAAGTTCATAAAAAGCTTCCTGGTTCTTTCTTACTGCTGTAGAGTATTTCTTTATATGAAAAGTTTTCCAAGCAATTCTGATCTGCAGTCCTAAGAAATGCTAAAGTGATCTATCTTTGAGCTCTCCTCCCAACTTAGACATCCCAAGTAAATCAAGCTATAAATAGAATAGGGAGACAAAAGGAAAGATCCTAGCCCAGGATCATACAAATTTTTCTAACAGTGGCCAGCATGATCAGAAACCCATGTGGGTTTTTTTAGTTTCATTTGTTTTATTTTCAGCAAAAGAGAGTCCTGAGTTCAACAATTATACTTCAACATCACTCAAATACGAGTTAAATGACTTGTCCATATTTTCCCTCTCAGTAATGCTTCATGATGTCCTAGTTTTGTGTGCGATTTTAGCAAAGTTTAAACTTTTATTATCTCAAAAATAAAATAAAGTCAGAATTACTTAAAAGCACT
>NW_007074020.1:0-1203 GCF_000164805.1 Carlito syrichta
TGCAATTGTAGATATAGTTTTAGAAGACAGCCGTTTTGCTGAAAGAATGCGGCTAGATTACTTGCAAGTAGCCCACTGTGAACTTTGAACTGGGCCACATTCCAAACATTCTGGGATGGGCCAATTTCATTTGTAAAGTACATAATTAAGCTTCTATAGAATTGTTTAACTTGGCATAAATCAATCAGCTTAGGATGAAAAAGGTTTATAGAATATGTCAGTCACGGATTAGGGTATTCTTTGTTATGGGATTTTAAGACTATATGAAAAAGGGTTTAAAGGCAACCATTGATTAAGTTTTCATGGATTAAGGTTACTTGTGGTGGGGGACGCCCCTCCCACATCTGACTTTGTGTATAAAAGACCCGTTGTAATTCCTAATGACACACATCGCTTCTGCACTAGACTGGAGTCCAGTCTCTTTCTTTCTCTTCTTCCCCCCAATCACCGACGCCATCTCCAACTTTGGGGTACCCTGAACCCGGCTGGAGCAGGACTCCAGCACCCTAATATCAAAACCAGATAAAGACATCAAAAGAAAGATACAAACCAAGATCACTTATAAAATTAGACACAAAAAGTTTTTACTCACTGACATATCAAATTGAGTAACATAGAAATAAGAGTTATATACTTACAAAAAATGGAACTTATGCTTGTGGTGTAAGTTAGTTCAACATTTAAAAAAAAATTCAATATAATTCACTACATTCACAGACTAAAACAGAAAAATAATATTATTATATCAATAGACAATGGCTAGTGAAACAACATAAGAAGAGCAAATAAAACTATACAAATTTAAAAAATAACAACTATGATTCTTTTCATAACTTAGATGATTTCCAATCTCAAAAATACTAAAGAAATGACAGCAAGCAGGGCTCGGTGGCTCAGCCTGTAATCCCGCGCCTTGGGAGGTGGAAGTGAGTGGATTGCCTGAGCCCGTGGGTTCGAGACCCGCTTGGGCAGGTGAGGCCTCATCTCTACAATAAATCAAAATATCAGCCAGGCATGGTAGTGCACGCCTGTAATTCCAGCTACTTGGAAGGCTGAGGTGGAAGGATCGCTGGAGCCCAGCAGGTCGAGGCTGTGGTGGCCACTGCACTCAAGTCTGGACGACTGAGTGAGACTCCAACTCAAAAAAATAAAAATAAAAAAATAAAAATAAATGACAACAGACTGGGCTGGAGGCCGAGGAGA
>NW_007074021.1:0-716 GCF_000164805.1 Carlito syrichta
CAAGGATTTTTATCATGGGGGGATGCTGAATTTTAGAAAAAGCTTTTTCTGCATCTAATGATATAATCATGTGGTTCTTTTTTTTTTCTTACTTTTGAGTTGGAGTCTCACTCTGTCACCCAGACTGGAGTGCAGTGGCTGCTACCGGCCACTGCAGCCTCAACCTGCTGGGCTGCAATGTTTCTTCCACTTCAGCCTTCCAAGTAGCTGGAACTACAGGCACATGCTACCACTCCTGGCTAATTTTTTGATTTATTTTAGAGATGAGGTTTCACCAAGTTGCCCAGGCAGGTCTCGAACCCAAGGGCTCAGGCAATCCACTCACCTCAGCCTAACAAACTGTGGGATTACAGGCTGAGCCACCGAACCCGGCTATCATGTGATTCTTGATTTTACATTTGTTGATGTATTTAATTACGTTTATGGTTCTGCAAATATTGAACCAGCCTTGCATCCTGGGGATGAAGCCTACTTGGTCATGGCAAATGATTTTTGAGATATGTTGTTAGATCTGATTTGCTAGAATGTTTTAAAAATTTTTGCATAAATGTTCACCAGGGATATTGCCCTGTAGTTCTCTTTCTTTGTTGGATATTTGCCCAGTTTGGGTATCAGTGTGATGTTAACTTCATAAAATGATTTGAGGAGAGTTCTATCTTACTCAATTGCCTGAAATACTTTCAATAGGATTGGTATCAGCTACTTGTATGTTTTGA
>NW_007074022.1:0-1208 GCF_000164805.1 Carlito syrichta
TCTTACTGTTCAGCCTGGAGGGCAGGAGCACGGTCACTGCCACCACAGCCTCGACCTGCTGGGCTTAGGTGATCCTTCCACATCAGCCTTCCAAGTAGCTGGAACTGCAGGTGCACGCCACCACACCCAGCTGTTTTTTTGTTTTTGTTTTTTGTAGAGATGAGGTCTTGCCAAGTTTCCCAGGCTCTACTTGAACCCCTGGGTTCAGGAAATACTCTCACCTCCATCACCCAAAGTGCTGGGATGACAGGCATGAGCTACTGCACCTGGCTTGTACCTAACTAATTTAAAAAGAATTTGTGGAGATGGTGTCTTGCCACGTTGCCCAATCTGGTCTTGAATTCTTGGGCTCAAGGAGTCCTCCTGCCTCAGCTTCCTGAGTAGCTGGGACTACAGGTGTGTATTATTGCCCCCAGCTGATTTTTAAAAATTTCTTGTGGAGACAGGGTCTTGCTATGTTATCCAGGCTGGTCTTGAACTCCTAGGTTCAAGTGATCCTGGCCTCAGCCTTCCGAATAGCTGAAAATACAGGTGCATGTTATCACACCTGGCTAATGTTTTAATTTATTGTAGAAAGGGGGGTCTTGCTATGTTGTCCAGGTTGGTCTTGAGCTCCTGGCCTCAAGTCATCCTCCCACCTTGACCTCCCAAAGTGCTGGGATGGCAGGTGTGAGCCACTGCTCCCCTCAATAGTTTGTATAGAGCTTAATCTCCGGCACTTTCCTGGATGTCAATGAGTGGGCTGGCAGTTCCTACCCTCTAATCGCTTGGTCATTCTGGCGACCAGCCCCACCCACCCCAAGGCTGTCCAAAGGCCTCACCCCAGCACACCCCGTGAGCACAAACTTAGGGAGGGGAAATCAGTAGGGGCTCACCCCTATATTAGGAAACTCCAAGGGTGTTAGGATCTCTGTGCCAGAAACAAGGAACAAGTCCTTTATTTGTTTTATTATTCTTACAAAGGAAGTCCACATTGTAGCCTGTGGGTCCACATTTCAGTGCAAGTCCACATGGCAGCATGTCGGTTTATGGCAAAAGCATTTTCTATCATGGGTCAGACCATGTTTTATCCACCTGTTCACCTGTGGCAGGACATGTCTCCCGCTGTGAGCTGTTGTGAGCAGCACTGCCGTGGAGGCTGGTGCCCGTGTTTCCTGAACGTTCATTATTTCTTCTTCTGAGAGACTTTAGTCTCCTGGCTTTGAGGA
>NW_007074023.1:0-753 GCF_000164805.1 Carlito syrichta
CTTGCCAACTGATTTAACTAACTAACTAACTAGCTAGCATACTGGCCAGCGAGCTGATATAACTACGTGATTTAACAAGCTAGCCAACTGACTATCCAGCTGATTTAACTAGCTAGGTACCCTGCTAGGTAGCTGGCTATCCAGCTGACTAACTAACTGAGTTAACTAGCTAGCTACATAGATAACCAGCAGACTTAACTAGATGCTTAACTAGCTAGCTACCTAGCTAGGCAGCTGGCTGGCCAGCTGACTTTACTAGCTGACTTAACTAGCTAGCCAGCTGGCTGGCCCGCTGACTTAACTTGCTGACATAACTAGCAAGCCAGTTCACTGACCAGCTGAATTAACTAGCTGACTTAACCAGCTAGCCAGCTGGCTAGCCAGCTGAATTAACTAGTTAGCTACCTAGCTAGCCAGCTAGTTAGCCAGCTGAATTAACTAGCTGACTTAAATAGCTGGCCTGCTTGCTAATCAGCTGAATCAACTAGCTTGCTATATAGCTAGGCAGCTGGTTAGCTAGCTGACTAAACTAGTGACTTATCTAACTAGCCTTCTGTCTAGCCAGCTGACTAAATTAGCAAGCTACGTAGCTAGCCATCTGTCTAGTCAGCTGAATTAACTAGGTGACTTAACTAGCTAGCCTGCTGGCTAGCAGGCTGACTCAACTGTCTAGGTACCTAGCTAGCCAGCTGGATAGCCAACTGAGTTCACTATCTAGCTAGTTATTTATACCACTGTCTTGTCAGCTGACTT
>NW_007074024.1:0-370 GCF_000164805.1 Carlito syrichta
TCCCCACTTGTCTATCTTCTCTCTTATGACCTGTGGGTTTCGGGTTTTGCTCAGGAATTTGATGCCAGTTCCAATTTCCATAAGGGTATGGCCTGCATTTTCTAAGGTCCTTATGGTTTGAGGTTTTACATTTAGGGCTCTGATCCATTTAGAGTTAATTTTTGTGTATGGGGATAGATAGGGGTCTTGTTTGCGTCTTCGGTATGTGGTCAGTCACTTTTCCCAGCACCATTTACTGAATAGGTTCTCCTCTCCCCTCCGATACATGGAGGGGGCTACCTTTTGCTAAAATATTTCTAGTTTATGAGTGAAGTGTGAGGCATTTATGAAACATTACAGCAAGCAGATGAAGTGGTAGTGGCAATGGCTC
>NW_007074025.1:0-607 GCF_000164805.1 Carlito syrichta
GTGTTTCTCTCATTTGATTCCAGAAATCCACATTTATACTCTTCCAATGAGCTCCATTATAATAAAAGAAATAAGTGTTCATTCATAAGACTTGTTCAAATTCCGGGTACACATTTCAGTAAGAAAGAAGCTGAAGACACTTAGTCCCATGGAGTGTGTGTAATGTTCACAATGTATACTCTGAATGCTGTCACTAACAAGAAGTGCTGTTCTTACCTAAAAACTGATGTGCTTACTACCATGAGAGTGGACCAGAAGACAGATATTTGTATGCAAGTCAGAGCCAGTCTGAATTCAAATTCTAGCTATGCCACTTACTGTACTATTTTAGGCAAATAATATAATCTTTCTATGCCTCAGTTTCCTCAGTAGTAGAGTGAAAAACATATCAGCAAGACTATCATTACCTGACTTTGCTCCCTTGTACAGATTTGTCTAAGGTACCTTCTACTGGGGATCAAAGTTGAAAAATCTGTCTATTTTAGTGCCATCCCCCCAACACTCAGGTATCAGTAGCCATGTGCACACACATGTGGTTAATATGCCTATGCTGTGGAAAAAACTCCTCCCTCCCAGCAGCCAAACCCTGGATTGTTTGGCTGGATGG
>NW_007074026.1:0-735 GCF_000164805.1 Carlito syrichta
CATGCCTGTGGTTCCAGCTACCTGGAAGGCTTAGATACAAGGATGGCCTGAGCACAGCATGTTGAGGAGGTGGTGGCCATGAGTGTGCCACTATACCTCATCCGCCCTGGGTAACAGAGTGAGACTCCTATAAAAATAAAAATAGAAAATAAAAGACCGCTTACTTGTTCAGAGACACAGATAGAAAGTGACGACCAGTTTTGTGAAGGCTGGCAGTACATCATATTGCCTTCTTCAGATAGTACTGAATACGAATGTGTAAGCTGTCTGATGAAAAATTTTAGACGTTTGTGCAGGGAGTGGAGTTGGAGACACTTTAATTAAATGCATGCAAAGATAAAAGACATGTAAGGTACGGGGAGCAGTGAAGAAATGATTCCCCAAAGAGTCCTTTTTGATTAGCTGAGACTGAGACTGACCTAGCCCAGCTTTGAGGAGCACCCGGGTTCACACACCTTTCATGACTGGGGAGCCATTGCCTGCAACCACCACGAAATAAATTAACAATTAAATTCCATTCTTGATATTTTTCCCATTTGAAATGTGACTCGCAAAAACTTTTATAAATATAAAAGGGTGATCAGAGTTCAATAGCAGTGAGTCATTTCACAGAGAAGCTTGCTTGCCTCTGTACTCGCAAATGTCAGCCTCATGAGGGGCAGAAGAAGAGCAAATGAAAAGATTTGAATCAGCTGCAACAGGCACACTTATTCCCAGAGTATAATTCATTGAAGA
>NW_007074027.1:0-685 GCF_000164805.1 Carlito syrichta
CGAAGTTACGCCATTTGGGCTTTTTTTGTTCTTTATGATTCTTTGTGTGTGTGTGTGTGTGTGTGTTGAAGTCTCACTCTGTCACCCAGACTTGAGTGCAGTGACACATTCCAGGCCAACGGAGCCTCCACCTGCTGGGTTCTGGCAATCTTTCCGCCACAGCCTTTCAAGTAGCCGGAACTACAGTCGCGTGCTATTATGCCCGACTGATTTTTGATTTATTGTAGAGATGAGATCTCACCGATTTGCCCTTGTGTGTCTGGAACCCACAGCCTCAGGCAACTCACCCACCTCGGCCTCTCAAAGTGCTGGGATTACAGGCTGAGCCACCCAGCTCTGCCATTCTTTATGATTCTTATTAGAGTTTCATTCTGTCACCCAGGCTAGAGTGCAGTGGCAAGCTCACAGCCAACATAGCCTCGACCTGTTGGGCTCAAGTGATCCTTTCGCCTCAGCCTTCCAAATAGATGGAACTACAAGCATGCATCACTGTGCTAGGTTTATTTTTTTTTTAATTTATTGATGTTTTCTTAATTTAAAGATGAGGTCACACCAAGTAGCCCGGGCTGGCCTCGAACCCCTGGGCTCAGGCAGTCCTCTTGCCTCGGCCTCCCAAAGTGCTGGGATGCCAGGATTGGGCTGCCATGGCTGGCCTTTTGTCCTTTCGATGACAAACATGATGTAA
>NW_007074028.1:0-635 GCF_000164805.1 Carlito syrichta
GGACACACATGAAGTAAATATTGGAACTTCTTGAGGGCAGCTGTCATACGCAAACTTCAAACTTCTTTCCTCCTCTTTCTTTTTTTATTTTTATTTTTTTTTGAGTTGGGAGTCTCACTCTGTCGCCCAGGCTGGAGTGCAGTGGCCACTCCCGACCACCGCACAGCCTTGACCTGCTGGGCTCCGGCAATCCTTCGGCCTCAGCCTTCCAAGTAGCCGAAAATACAGGCACGCGCTACCACGCCCGGCTAGTTTTTTTTATTTATTGTAGAGATGAGGTCTCACCAAGTTGCCCAGGCGGGTCTCGAACCCACGGGCTTAGGCAGTCCACTCACCTCAACCTCCCAAGGCACAGGATTACAGGCTGAGCCACCGAGTCCGGCCCTCCACTTTCTTCAGTATGAAGCTTGGTAAAATATTTGTTGAACGAATAATGGAGGCAATCAGTCAAATAATAGTAATCCCTAAAACAGGAGAAAAGGAGTCAGACAGGATCTTGCAGGGCAAAATGACTTTGACATAAGCTGGGGAGTCCTGGGGGAAAGGGAGATCACCAGAACATTCTGGTGTGCTTTGGCCAAGGGCAGAATCTTGTGGGTTGTAGGGGTGGGGGGTAGGGCCTCTACCTTCCCATA
>NW_007074029.1:0-739 GCF_000164805.1 Carlito syrichta
CAAATTTTGGCGAAGAAAGTAGTGATTTCTCTTCAAATATGAGCATAAACAATGAAGGCAAAGTGATTTTTAAAAAAAGATCACTTTCATTTCTGTCAGAGACCGGCTCCAATCTATGAGGGAGGGTTGGACCCGCACCGGAGAGTCAAGATGGTGAGAAGAGACCACTCAGAGGCAGTTCTTCTGGGATCAGTCTGATCAGGACTGAGTCCAAATTTTATTCAGACTCCTTCCAACTTATATACCATTTTCTATACAAGTGTGATAATTACTTGCTGGGGGTGTACAAATTCCATGATGTATATTGTGCTTTACAAACTAGCATCACAAGACCATCACGAGACTTGCAAGTTCCAAGCAAACAATTACAATTCCATGATGCATGACATGCTTTACAAAACTTATATTGAAATAACAGGTGCATGATTTTTAACAATGATTTTACAAACCGTTTCCCATAATGTTCAATAAATCATTTATGCTGTACTTCTTGTTCTACACCATTCATGCTGTACTTCTTGTTCTAAACTCTGATTAATACAAAATTTTTCTAAGTTAAATCTAGTTTAATAGTTCCTAATAGCTTTAATGATTAATATTATCAATTTAACATTATACTATAACCTATAAGTTTACTTAAATGACTTAATTTTTATTTATTCCATTAACCTATTATGGTTCAACATAGTGCCCTATAATTCTATAACAATTGATTCAAAACTTATTCTTGAACTACAAA
>NW_007074030.1:0-310 GCF_000164805.1 Carlito syrichta
GGAATGGAAATACAATAGAAAGACATGGAATGAACAGGAATGGAAAGGAATGGAGAGGATTGGAATTGAAAGGCATTAAAGGGAATGGAATGGAATAAAGAGGAATGGAATGGAATGGAGAGGTATTGAGAAGAATTGAGAGAAATGGAATGGAGAGGAATGGAATGGAATGCAATGGAGAGGAATGGAATGGAATCAAGAAGAATGGGATCGAAAGGAATAGAGAGGAGAGGAATGGAATGGAATGGATTGAAATGAAATGGAATGGAATGTAGAGGAATGGAATGGAATAGCAATGTAGAGGAATGTA
>NW_007074031.1:0-883 GCF_000164805.1 Carlito syrichta
CCTTAAAGCTGTAATAAGAGGGGAATTTATATCCCTACAAACACACATGAGGAAAATGGAAGGAACAGAAATTGACAACCTAACAAGCCACCTAAAGAAGCTGGAAAAGCAAGACCACAAAAACCCTAATTTCAGCAGAAGAATCCAGATCACCAAAATAAAAGCCCAAATCCAGGACATAGAAGACAAAAAGATAATACAAAAAATCAATGAAACAAAAAGCTGGTTCTTCGAAAGGGTAAACAAGATTGATGGTCCCCTAGCTAGACTGACCAAGAAAAAACGAGAAAAAAACCAAATAAGCATAATCAGAAACACAAAAGATGAAGTCACATCTGACCCTGAAGAAATACAAAAGATCATTAGAGACTACTACGTACACTTGTATGGAAACAAACTTGAAAACCAGAAGGAAATGGAAGACTTTCTGACATCACACAACCTACCTAGGTTGGAACAAGAAGAAATTGAGACCCTAAATAAACCAATAACAATCAAGGAAATCGACCACGTAATAAGAAAACTTCCTACAAAAAAAAGCCCTGGTCCAGATGGCTTTCCAGCAGAATTCTACAAGACATTTAAGGAGGAGCTGATACCAATCCTACTGAAGGTATTCCAGGCGATTGAAAAAGATGGAACTCTCCCCAAATCATTTTACGAAGCCAACATCACATTGATACCCAAGCCAGGTAAAGATCCAACAAAGAAAGAGAACTACAGGCCAATATCTTTGATGAACATAGATGCTAAAATTCTCAACAAGATCCTAGCAAACCGGATTCAGCAATACATCTCAAAAATCATCCATCATGACCAAGTAGGCTTCATTCCTGGCATGCAAGGCTGGTTCATATTCGTAAAACCATAAATGTAATTAAAT
>NW_007074032.1:0-761 GCF_000164805.1 Carlito syrichta
CTGGAGAGGCAGGCCATGAATACATACTAAAGCATTCTTACGCTCAACTTGTGCACAACTCACGCCTTAGTGCCACATCTTCTGAGGAATCAGGGAATGTGGAAGGGTGATGCAAATAAGGAGAGTGGGCTCCAGTCACATTCACAGGGAAAACATTATAAGAAGTAGATACGATATCCACTTGTGAATTCATCAAGAGTCTAGAAAGCTCAAGCGGCGAAAACGCACTGACTGAAAGCAGCAGGCTAGACAAAAGCATTCCAAATATTGGCCATTAAACCCAGTTATTACACTGTAGACCGCTTGATAGCTTGAGATTTCAGAGGACACGCATCCAATATGGACCACCCTGAACCCTGGGTATGCTGTGTTCTTTGGGTCCTGATCCATGGGGATCGCACACTTTGCCAGAAAACAGGTGCCAACTGATACGTATTGTCTCATCAGGATGTATTTCGCATAAAGGTCTGTGGGAAGTGGCCTCCCAGTTGAAGTACCAGTTTCCTTTCGGACACGCATTTTGGACTCCTCTTCTGCCAGAAAGTGGCCTGGAAATAAGCTGCTATCCCAAAAACAAACGGCTGTAATGACGTGAATGGCCGCGGATCCTCTGGAATTGAAACATTCTCCCAAACGCTGTTCCTGGTTGACTTGTGGTGAGCATATGACTGTCCTTGCTACATATACGGAATTGGCAGATACTTTTGTTGGGCCAATGATGAGTACTTTACATTGCCCTGAGGAGCGGTGATGACTTAAAT
>NW_007074033.1:0-824 GCF_000164805.1 Carlito syrichta
AGCCAGGTAAGATCCAACAAAGAAAGAGAACTACAGGCCAATATCTTTGATGAACACAGATGCTAAAATTCTCAACAAAATCCTAGCAAACCGGATTCAGCAATACATCTCAAAAATCATCCACCATGACCAAGTAGGCTTCATTCCTGGCATGCAAGGCTGGTTTAACATTCGTAAAACCATAAATGTAATTAAATACATCAACAGATGTCAAAACAAAAACCACATGATCATATCATTAGATGCAGAAAAAGCTTTTGATAAAATCCAGCACCCCTTCTTGATAAAAACCCTTGAACATCTAGGCATACGGGGAACATACCTCAAAATAATAAAAGCCATCTATGAGAAACCCACAGCCAGCATACTCCTAAATGGACAAAAATTGGAACCAATTCCCCTGAAAACTGGAACTAGACAAGGATGCCCACTCTCTCCCCTCCTGTTCAACATAGTATTGGAAGTCCTGGCTAGAGCAATCAGAGAAGAGGAGGCAATCAGAGGTATTCAAATAGGAAAAGAGGCAGTCAAGTTATCTCTCTATGCAGATGATATGATGGTGTACCTCGAAAACCCAAGAGAATCTGTCAAAGGCCTCCTTACATTGATAAAGGCCTTTGGCAAAGTCTCAGGATACAAAATAAATGTACAAAAGACAATCGCATTTCTCTACACCCATAATAAACAAACAGAAACCCAAATAAAAAACACAATTCCATTCACAATAGCCACAAAAAAATGAAATACCTTGCATCTTCCTAACCAGAGACGTGAAAGACTTTATAATGAAAATTACAAAACACTGCTCAAGAAATCAAAGCTGA
>NW_007074034.1:0-503 GCF_000164805.1 Carlito syrichta
TGGAATATGTCCCGTGCGGTGATGAGTAGAATGTGTATTCTGTGGTCTTTGGATGGAGTGTTCTGTAGGTATCAATTAAGTCCATTTGGTCCAAAGTCACATTGAGGTTCTGGTTCTCATTGCTGATTTTTGTCCCGATGATCTGTCAAGGGTTGTGAGTGGGGTATTAAAGTCCCCAGTTATGGTGGTGTTAGAGTCAATATCTTTCTTTGGTTTTCCTAGGAGTTGCTTTATAAAAGCTGGTGCACCTATGTTAGGTGTATATATGTTTAGGATAGATATTTCTTGTTGATGGAGTGAACCTTTTATCATTATGTAGTGGCCCTCTGTCTTTTTTAATTTTTGATAGCTTAAATGGTATTTTGTCTGAAATTAGGAGATAGTGGCTGCTCCTTTTTTATGTGTTCCATTCGCCTGGAAATTTGTTTCCTATCCTCTTACTTTCTTCTGTGCATGTCCTTTCTAGTGAGATGCATGTCTTGAAAGCAGTATATTGTTGCCTG
>NW_007074035.1:0-740 GCF_000164805.1 Carlito syrichta
TGGGCCTGAAGTCCCACAGAATCAGGGAGATTCCCATTTTCGAAGCCTGAGGACAGACACCAAGACACCTATAATTAGTGACAATGATGCCCACAATAGTCATTACTAATTACCAGCTCTGAAGGCAGGCTTGATTTCTCTGCTAGGAGTCAAGTTTACATCCTATTCATGCCACCCCACGTGCACACTTCAGAACACCTGCCCCACACCTCAGGCTCCTCTAGGGCCTTGACACAGATTGGGGGTACCTCTTCTCCAACTCTGGAAAGTCCCTGAGAGCAGCCTTTTCCTGTTCCCAGCCCCACCCACCTAACTCCAAGGCAGATTCCATTTCCAACCCCTCTTCCATACCCCAGAGGAACCCAACCACCGCAGTGAGTGCCTGCCTGAGAAGTGGGCCTGCCATACCACCATCCTCTTAGCAAACTACAGTGTCATATTTCAGGGCCACAGGTAAACACAGGTGAGATAAGCCCTGGGGTGTGACCTGGAGGATGACACTTCTCAATCTCAGGATTCAGATACACAAATTGCCTCCTTCCCACCCACTTAGGATGATTCCCTTCATTGATCACTGCTCCCATCCCCCCCACACACACTCATTGGAAGCTGGTGTTACTGCAGAGTCTTGTGGCAGTGGGGATGTGGCAGTGGACACTGTGGGCTCACCCTCAGGAGACTGATAGTGCCCATCTCTGTGGCCCTACTGCCTCACTTCCCTTGGGGTCCTGAAATGATGA
>NW_007074036.1:0-417 GCF_000164805.1 Carlito syrichta
CGCTGGTCGCAAACCCCTGGACTCAGGCAATCCACTCACTACCGCCTCCAGAAGTGGTGGGATTACTGACTTTTTTTCTTTTCTTTCTTTCTTTTTTTTTTTTAGTTGGAGTCTCACTCTGTTGCCCAGACTGGAGTGCAGTGGCCGCTCCCGGCCACCGCTACCTCGACCTGCTGGGCTCCGGCAATCTTACGCCTCACCCTTCCAAGTAGCTGGAACTATAAACGCGCGCTACGACCCCCGGCTAATTTTTTTTTGATTTATTGTAAAGATGATGTCTTGCCATGTTGCTCCGGCTGGTCTCGAACCCATGGGCTCAGGGAATCCACTCACCTCAGCCTCCCTCAGCATGGGATTACGGGCTGATCCGCCGAGCCCGGCTGACATTTTTCTTCTTGTGGTTTTACAGGCCATTTG
>NW_007074037.1:0-776 GCF_000164805.1 Carlito syrichta
GTAGCGCGAGCCTGTCGTTCCAGCTACTCGGAAGGCTGAGGCGGAAGGAGCGCCGGAGCCCAGCAGGTCCAGGCTGCGGTCGGCTGGGAGCAGCCACTGCACTCCAGTCTGGGCGACAGAGCGAGACTCCAACTCAAAAAGAAAGAAAGAAAGAAAAGAGATCGGCACCGCCTTTCTGACTGATTACTCTAGTCTCAGACAGTAATCTAGAACAAGAAACACGACGTATCTATCTACTGTAAGCAACTAGGAAACCCAAGAAAACATATGTAACAAAAGTTGCTACATATTGGAGACAAATATCAAATCACTACTGTCACAAAGAGAAAGAAAAACATTGAGGTGAGCTCTAAAATTACGTCAGCTTCCTGCCTGCAGTTTTCAGGTCACCACACAGAGTAAAACAAACAAACAAGCAAGCCTAACTTACATTATTGTAAGATTAAGAAAAAATACATCAGAGTAGAGGAAGTTGAAGGCAATTAGAATTTGTGGAGCAGAATACTGTAGCGAAGGAGCTATAGAAAAATTGAGATTCAGAAACCTTCACAGAGTTCCCATGAGCCTTTGACTGAGTTCTAATCTATTCCTATGTGAGAAGAAATTTCTTCAAAGCCAGAAAATCACAATCAGAGAGCAATAGTCTAAAAAAATTCCCTGCGTACAAACAGAACAGGGAATACTTCATGTTTTTGTCAGTGCAATGGAAAGGTCTCCATATAGATATTAGAAAGAACATTTAGATGAATATTACCTCAGTAGCATCAGTATTTGGG
>NW_007074038.1:0-827 GCF_000164805.1 Carlito syrichta
GTCATGATGACATCAAAATAGAGATCAAAAGATACCTGGAAACAAATGAAAATAAAGAAACATCTTACCAAAATCTCTGGGATGCCTTAAAAGCTGTAATAAGAGGGGAATTTATATCCCTACAAACACACATGAGGAAAATGGAAGGAACAGAAATTGACAACCTAACAAGCCACCTAAAGAAGCTGGAAAAGCAAGACCACAAAAACCCTAATTTCAGCAGAAGAATCCAGATCACCAAAATAAAAGCCCAAATCCAGGACATAGAAGACAAAAAGATAATACAAAAAATCAATGAAACAAAAAGCTGGTTCTTCGAAAGGGTAAACAAGATTGATGGTCCCCTAGCTAGACTGACCAAGAAAAAACGAGAAAAAAACCAAATAAGCATAATCAGAAACACAAAAGATGAAGTCACATCTGACCCTGAAGAAATACAAAAGATCATTAGAGACTACTACGTACACTTGTATGGAAACAAACTTGAAAACCAGAAGGAAATGGAAGACTTTCTGACATCACACAACCTACCTAGGTTGGAACAAGAAGAAATTGAGACCCTAAATAGACCAATAACAATCAAGGAAATCGACCACGTAATAAGAAAACTTCCTACAAAAAAAAGCCCTGGTCCAGATGGCTTTCCAGCAGAATTCTACAAGACATTCAAGGAGGAGCTGATACCAATCCTACTGAAAGGTATTCCAGGCAATTGAAAAAGATGGAACTCTCCCCAAATCATTTTACGAAGCCAACATCACATTGATACCCAAGCCAGGTAAAGATCCAACAAAGAAAGAGAACTACAGGCCAATATCTTTGATGAA
>NW_007074039.1:0-711 GCF_000164805.1 Carlito syrichta
ATATTAAATTAGGAGTAAAATTGCTGGAAAGATTTAGATGTATATGCAGGACCGTTGTTGATTTTCAGTTGCTCTGGCATACCTAGCTGTGAAAAGCAAAAGAATAAATGTTGTACCACATCCTTGTAGGCTTCTTCCAGTTTTTGCGGAAGCTAAAATAACATGAGAAAATGTATCTACAGTCACATGCAAATAAGACAATTTTCCAAAGCTGTTAGGTCTCAGTCCTCCAGAGTTGACTCCTCCTGGAGCTGGAACAACTTTTTTTTTTTTTTTTTTTTTTTTTTTTTTAATTCTCAAAAAGTAAACTGAATGTAAATTGTTTATAATTCTCTGGGCTTAAAGGTATAGTAAAAAAACAATTCTGTAAATTAATAATTATAATATTAAAGTTAACAGGTATAGCCATACAGGCTGTAACACTCCATGGCTCCCATAGAAGGGTTAATAGCTCTTAAATCCTGTAAAAGTCTCCATATACCAAATTTTTTTTTTTTTTTCTTAATTACAAAACTTAAGCTTTTCATTAATTTGGACAGGTTCCTGCATTACCTGTCTGTCTTTACCAACTCCCTTAAAAGGATCATAGCCCATCTACAGCATTTGTGCTGAAGCTTTATCATTAGGGCTATATAAATGCATGCTTATTTGAACAAGAATATCTCTTCCCATAATATAAGGGGGATAGATGGGCAAAAGTTTTTGAAGTCT
>NW_007074040.1:0-1246 GCF_000164805.1 Carlito syrichta
CTTTAGTCCAATGTTTCTTTCCTGTAGTTTGTTACATACTATATTGCCATACTTGTCTTCCTAAGAACCCCACTCTGTTTTTACACTTCAACAGCAGATTGATTCTTTAGCCTCTATCATCAAATACCTGGATATTCTGGCCAAGATCAGTCTTTCCAGACTCATTGGCTAGAAGTGGCAAACATAAACATATCTGCCATCACAAATTGCCAAAATTCTGCACATTGCCACCTGGACCCACTTGTTTTCATGCTTTGTACGGGCCATATCTCAACATTTAAATGCCTTTTTCTCAGTGGTTGTATAAATGACCACAATTAGGCTTTCCATTCAGCCCAAGTTATTTTTGCTAAGAATAACCCCTGAACTTGTCTCCATAATACATTCCCTCGTTATCGTGAACTGCAAATTTACCTTTCTTTGAACTCTCACTCTTATCGAATTTGACATCCACTTGGCTCCTTTACATGTAGTCTTACATCATTACTCATACTCATCCATAATCCAAATTTTTGTCCCAGTAATCCCTAACATAATTACATGGGGTTTCTTTCCTTTAGAAGTTGCTTACATGAGAGTAACAAATCAAACTGGTAACACAAACACAACTTGTTTTTTCTCTCAAGAAGGCTTCCATTTTCCAGAATGTCTTTTGTCTTTACCATTGACTCAACACAACACCCAGTATCCCTGCCCACTTCCACTCTCTGTTGCTCCCTTCACTGCAACAAGGTCCCAGTCAATGCCCAGAAAATATGTTCCAGGACATCATACCCACTTTAGAATACTTTCTGAACTTTGCACCTCTTTAACAATCCAGTATACCATTTTTGTGGTATTTGGCACATTTGCTTTTTTATTGATCATTTCTATGCATATTTCATAACTCTTACCAATGTCTATCTGTGTCTTAATAATTTTATTTCTAAAATATCTTCCTCAAAATAGTCCTTTGATAAGCATTTGCTCAATAAGAATTTTTTGGGCTCATAGTAGAAGGGGGAAAATGAACATTTAACTGACTTAGCACCATTTCCTACTTCTATGAGGAAGGTGAACTGTCCAGGATTTGGGTCTGAGATATCATTTTTCTAAGCACAGAATGGAATATTGTTTTTCAGTTGCTATACAATAAGCTTTGGTTTTCAAAATAAGCAAAGGAGAAATAGCAGAAATATTGTATTTATTTCAAAATTCCACTTACTTTAATATGTACTTTGGCAAGTGGTACTCATATAACATTTTC
>NW_007074041.1:0-1097 GCF_000164805.1 Carlito syrichta
CAATATGGCCACTAATCTATATAGATTGAACATGGAGTTCACATATGACCCAGTAATTCCACTTCTCGTATCTATCTCAAAGGAACTGAAAGCAGGTACTCATACAGACATGTGTGCTCCTGTGTTCGTTACAATCGCCAAAAGGTGAAAGCAGCCAAAGTGTCCATCAACAGGTGAATAAACAAACATAGTGTTGTCCATCCATCCAATGCATGTGTATACCCTGAAACTAAAAGAAAAAAGAAAAAAAAGAAAACAACCCAAAAAACCAAAGAACTCTGAAAATCTCACAACAATTAGAAAACAAAAAAGAAAGAATTGCTAGCCAAACCTTAACACTTGAAATGAATTGGCTCTAATGATACTTTATGAATGTGATGAGAACTCATACATTCTTGGCATCTTAGTTCAGGACCTCTCTGATTCCATGGTCATCCCATGATCTTTGGTTACAGACTTGAATCATGGCCCCTCCTACATTATGTTCTTCATCTGTAGCGCAGAGATAGAGGTGAGATTTCCACGGTGGTCTGTGATTGAGATGAATTTTGCAAACTTGAAAACATAAAGGCTGTAACTTGCATGTACTTTTTGAGAGAAGAGTATGAAGGACTGAAATCTATCTGTCCATGGGGTGATTATCTTCCCAAGGTCAATTTCAAGGCTCCATTACTTGCTTTGCTGTCAAACAAGAAAGCCACTAGTTTACTTTCAAGAATGATTTCCCTCATAATCTGTGTTTTGGGCCCAAACGTTAGTGAAATAGTCAGTGTTCATGCAGGGTTTAACTTGGCTTTGTGTCCTCTGAGGGATATGTCCTATGCACGAAGAAGTGGAAATGATGTAAGAGCTGAGTATTTTTTGGGATAAGTTTACTTGGTAAAAATGTTGCCATTTTCTTTTTTTTTTGAGTTGGAGTCTCACTCTGTCACCCATACTGAATTGCACTGGCCGCTCCTGGCCACCTCAACCTCAACCTGCTGGGCTCCAGCAAGCCTTCTGCCTCAGCCTTCCAAGTAGCTGAAACTGCAGGAGTGTGCTACCACACCCGGCTCATTTTGATTTATTGCAGAGATGAGGTCTCGCCAATTTTCCCA
>NW_007074042.1:0-556 GCF_000164805.1 Carlito syrichta
AAAGCCTGGAGGGATTGGCAGTAGTGGGAATCTGAGGGGGGAGGTGCACATACCTCATCAACACAGGTACCTGCATAACGAACGTTTGCTCAGAAAAAAAAAAAAAGCCTGGGAAGCTGGTAGCCTCATTTTAAGTGTCTTTTCAGATCACTATTTTAATTGGTTTCCCAATTGAACCCTCCCTGAGGACTGTTGTATTACCCTTGGTTTGCTCACTGGAGAAGCAACCCAGTTATGACAAGAGTCATCTCTGAGGGTCTACAGGAAACATCTAGATTTGCATGAAAATAGGCAGTTAAAAATCATTATACAGCCGGGCTCGGTGGCTCAGCCTGTAATCCCGCGCCTTTGGGAGGCTGAGGTGAGTGGATTGCCTGAGCCCGTGGGTTCGAGACCCGCCTGGGCAGCGAGACCTCATCTCTACAATAAATCAAAAAATCAGCCGGGCGTGGTAGCGCATGCCTGTAATTCCGGTTACTTGGAAGGTTGAGGAGGAAGGATCACCGGAGCCCAACAGGTCGAGGCTGCGGTGGCCGGGAGCGGCCACTGCACTCCA
>NW_007074043.1:0-602 GCF_000164805.1 Carlito syrichta
CCGACCAAATCAAACAAGAAGACACTGGAAGTTCCTAGAAAGCACATATTTTTCTTTTCAGTTATTATGACAGATATAGGAAGGTCGACAGAAAATAAAGTGCCTATATTTTAAATTTCAATAATTTTTAATGAACATAGCATTTTATTTTTAGCCATGTCACTGGTCCCCGGGGCCCATGTGGGACTTTCTATGGGGACCTGAAGTCACGTATTCTGGTCCTGCCCTTTGGCTTCCTGGCCATCAACTGATGACCCCAAAAAGGGACTTTCATCCCAGAATGTAAAATAGACCAAATAAATAGGGGTGGAGGCAGAGGGGGCAGAGAAAATGAAGAAACCAAATTTGCACGTGAAGCCCTCCCCTCCCTCCTCCTATGACTGATCTGGTGTTTCCTGTTCTTCCTCCAGCATCCCAGAGTTTGATCCTGTTTCCCCACCCACCTCCCTCCTCTCCCTGCCCCCACCCAAGTCACCACGTACTGGGCATAAAACGTCCCCTGGCTACCTCTCAGTCTGCTCGGCTGTGTGCTTCTTGGGAGGCCCACTTTGTCCTATTCATATCTGGATCCAGCATGCCCTTGTTTGGAAACAGAAGCCAAA
>NW_007074044.1:0-791 GCF_000164805.1 Carlito syrichta
GGGCCCTGGCAGACCTTGACCTGGTGCAGGTGTGTCACTGCGGCCTTGTGTAGCAAAGCTTCCTGGCATTAATTGGATGGGCCTCCAAATCACAAGCCAAGACACAAGCTCTGCATATATCAGATCTTCTGCAAGACATTTCATTTTTATCTCTTTATAGTTGTCTCTGCCACTCACTATTCTCGGGTGAGGCTAATGAGACGTTGTTTGTGCTGTGATTTTTCTTTCCTAGAAGTTACCTTGTGAAGCTGAGTCTCTTTCACTCCCTCAGGGAGCCTCCTATCTTCTGCCCTTGGGTTTTGAAGTCATCCTCTCTGGGCATTCAATGCAGTGTCCCAATGCTTCCATGAAGCCTTCAAGCTACTCTGTATCTTCAAGCTTTTTTAAAAAATGCTTAATTTTATTTTAAAGATGTGTGATACAATTCAGGATTAGTATACAAATAGACATTGTGCAGGGAGAGTTTGGGTCTTCCTTTGGGTCACACTTTGCATGGTTTGAGATCAGGTACCCTTATTGATGTTGTGTCACCTCGCCCCACCCCAGCAGTTTTTCTCCTGTCTACTATTCAACATTTTCTTCCTAGTTTTCAGTCTACCCTTTTGAATTTTATTGTTTCTGAATTATCCCCAGGGGAATTCAAAAGTGCTTAAAATATCAAACCTGTTGGAGTAATGGCCTCTGATCCTGGTGGGATGCTCTGGGTCCTTTCAAATAACCTCCTGGAATAGAGGGCCTGAATACCCCTTGAATGGAAAGTTATGCATTATGTTCTTCTACTGGTAAGAATA
>NW_007074045.1:0-43785 GCF_000164805.1 Carlito syrichta
CTAGGTTTGCATGTCAGGAATGAAGTCTACTTGGTCATGGTGGATGATTTTTGAGATGTATTGCTGAATCCGGTTTGCTAGGATCTTGTTGAGAATTTTAGCTTCTATGTTCATCAAAGATATTGGCCTGTAGTTCGCTTTCTTTGTTGGATCTTTACCTGGCTTGGGTATCAATGTGATGTTGGCTTCGTAAAATGATTTGGGGAGAGTTCCATCTTTTTCAATTGCCTGGAATACCTTCAGTAGGATTGGTATCAGCTCCTCCTTAAATGTCTTGTAGAATTCTGCTGGAAAGCCATCTGGACCAGGGCTTTTTTTTGTAGGAAGTTTTCTTATTATGTGGTCAATTTCCTTGATTGTTATTGGTTTATTTAGGGTCTCAATTTCTTCTCGTTCCAACCTAGGTAGGTTGTGTGATGTCAGAAAGTCTTCCATTTCCTTCTGGTTTTCAAGTTTGTTTCCATACAAGTGTACGTAGTAGTCTCTAATGATCTTTTGTATTTCTTCAGGGTCAGATGTGACTTCATCTTTTGTGTTTCTGATTATGCTTATTTGGTTTTTTTCTCGTTTTTTCTTGGTCAGTCTAGCTAGGGGACCATCAATCTTGTTTACCCTTTCGAAGAACCAGCTTTTTGTTTCATTGATTTTTTGTATTATCTTTTTGTGACTCCCAATATTTTAAACGATTAATATTATCAACTTAACACTATACTATAATCTATAAGTTTAGTTAAATGACTTAACTGTCAGTTATACTATTATCCTATTACAATTTAACGTAATGCCTTATAACTCAGTTAAAACTTATTCTTAAACTACAAAACTTTACTATAATTTATATGTGTCATATGTCTAAACTTTAATTTTTATATGATCTAGTTATTGGACTTTAATACTATGCTATATCCTATTAAACTAATACCTTATCGTTAATTCTTCTATAAATCGTATAGTAACTATTTCACTTGAATAATGTAGCAAAAGGAAACAGAACAGCAAGCATAAATTTACACAACTATGAGTGTATGTGTATATATTTTATCCTAACAAGTCTACTCTAAACATCAAATAGTAGCTGTCACACTCTTGAACAAGGAAAGGCTGGGCTGCCAAGATGGTGGCCATGGGCTGAAGCAGACAGAGTTTCGGTAATTAACGAAACAAAAGAAAACGTTCTACCTGGCTAGGGGCAGGGCGACAAAACTATCATGGTAATTTAGTTTCTAATCTTAGCCCTAGGGGAAACAGCTTTCGGGAACAAGAGCTGACTACCCAGTCTACCAGGAAATAGAAGTTAAAAAATATCTAGAAAGAAGTAAAACTTAGAAAGACAGAGAGAAATAATTCTGCTATGCACTTTCCATCAGGTGTAGTGAGATTTACTTATAAGTTTTACTGCCATGTATGCACACTGGTCACTAATCACACGCCAATATTATAGGTATAACTGATATCCTATGTCATAGGCGATCTTCCAGATGGGCCTTTACAGGCCTCAGCCATGTAGCTATAGATGTTGGCTCCCAACAACTATTGAAATGTGTTGCCTCCTGAAAGAAGTTTTCCCTGATTTTAAAGATCTTACAATACTGTCTCTCCTTTCCTTAATTTGTTAGTAACTACTTGATTTGTTTACCACTGTCTTAAAAATTCTTATGGTGTCACATTCATTTTATGTATACTTTACCACAATTTTAAAAAATGTAATGTAAACTTGGCTTCCTATTATCTACCAATGTCCCGAAGAAAGAAATCCAAGGAACAGGTTATAGCTATAGGGCTAGAGGATTTAAGTTCCTTCTCACTGGTATTTCTGGGGCTCCTATTCCTCAGTAGTGACAAGATCCACCTGGTGTTTATTTGGATCTGTGTACCTGCCAAATGGAGAAATCTTTAAGTCTCCCTCCCTTATTGTTCTCTAAGTCACCCACACTGACTTTTCATCATATTAGTACAGGATTTTCAGCCAAATTTAGATGATTTAACAATCAGAAGATATCTTTATTCATTTACACATATAGTTTCCTCTGGTTAAGAATAAGACTGGATTTCCAGCAGCATGGTAATGGACCAGGTCAGACCATAAGAGTCTCTGCAAAAGCAAGTGTCCATAAAGATTCTCTGCATGAGTGGGTGTGTGCTGGTGGGTGAGTGAAAGACCTTCTGAGGGAAGATTTGGGTTCATGCACCCAGGGCTCTCCTCCAGAGGTGACTGTAACTCCCCACCACACTGATATTGCAGTCACCGGCATGCAATATTGACTACTGTTCTCAGGGGTTTCCTGAGAAGAGGCAGGGGAAAGCAGTTGATCCTCACCACCTGGTATCCAGCCCATACCATCACAGGTGATCACAGGTGACCATCACAGGTGATTATCTCCTCATCAACTTCGGAGAGACAGGCGACCCTCCCCAAGCTGGAACAGGCACAGACAGTAAGATATGAGTGGGAGACTTGACAGCAGTGGCAGCAAGCTGGGTGAATCCAGATCTGATTCATACTCCTCCCACAGTAGTCCATGGGGCATCTGACCCATGCTGAGAGCAACCTTATCTGCCTGCACTGAGAGCAGAGGGGAGGGGCTGGAGACCAAAGCTGAAAGGAAGTTGGAGTTACAGGAACAACCTCAGAGCAAGTTTTGTTTGCTTTGCTTGTTTTTTGTTTTTTGTGGGGTTTTTTTAGCTTTTTTCCCCTCTCTCTTTCTTTCTGTTTTTGATCGCGTTTTCGAACTTGCTTTGTTTTATTATTTTAATGCTGTTTTTTGTTTAGACTTCCTGTTTGCGTATGGGTAATTTTGAGAGAGAGTATATCAATGGGATGTTTGTCAGTTTATGTGTTTGTATGATTGTCTGCATTTTTTTTTTATCATTTCTGTCTTTATTTGTGTCTCTTTTTATTTGTTAGTGGGTACATCTGTCTGTTTTTACTCTTCTTCTCTCTCTCCACTTTCCTCTCATCCTTCTCTTTCCTTTTTCCATTCTTTTCCCACCTCATTTTGCTTTAGGGGGCAAACTTATACCCCCACTGCATGAACAGATTGCAAGGTGGTGGGAAGGGTTCCAGGGGACTCACACACCTGTCAGCACATACTGGAATCTGCAGATAGTTTCTGAATCACGGCTACCCCCTCAATTAAATCTCAAAACTGCAAAAAGTACAGCCTCCCACCCACAGTCCAGCTTCAGAATTGAACAAAGTAAGAGGATCTACATAAAGAAGAATAGGAGATTAAGAAAATAGAAGTAAAAGCTACCCACTCCCCTCAATCCCTGAACCACAGAATAAAAGAAGAAGTTAAAAAAGGGGGGGGGGGAATCTACACAAATGAATAAAAACCTAAAGAAGAATACAGATCTCACACAGAACCCTGGGAGGCCAACCACTGAGAATATAGACTTTAGAATTCAAACAATGATAAGCCCCAGAATGACTGATGTCAAACCACAAAGCCAGATAAAAAGATATTAATAGAGAGAATAAATAGAAATGAGAAGAAGGAAGAGGAAAGAATTAAGGAGTTTATAACTGAGATAATAACAATAAAGAACATAGTAAATGAAATAAATAACAAACTGATAAGCATGGGAAACAGAATTAACCAAGCAGAAGAAAGAATCTCAGAACTTGAGTACCAAAATATGGAACTAACCCAAACTGTTAAAAACATAGAAATGATGCTAAAAAGTCAGAACAAAGTCTCCAAGAGATAAGTGATTATATTAGGAGGCCGAACCAAAGATAAATTGGAATCCCTGAGGCAGATAGAGAGACAGAGACCCACCTGGAACAAACATTCCATGAAATTACCCAAGAAAACTTTCCTCATATCATCAGAGATGCGACCATTCAAACACAAGAGATTCAGAGAACCTCTGCAAGATAACAAATGAGAAGATTAACTCCTAGACACATAGTAGTTTACCTACATAGAATAGGCATAAAAGAAAAAATCCTAAAGGCAGCAAGAGAGAAAGGTCAGACTACCTACCGAGGAAGGCCAATTAGAATAGCAGCAGATTGATCTGCAGAAATACTTCAGGCTTGGAGAGCTTGGAGTCCAATCTTCAAAGTTCTCAAAGATAAGCAATTTCAGCCAAAAATTACCTACCCAGCTAAGCTAAGCTTCATCAGTGGTAGAGAATTAAAATGCTTCCCAGAAATTCAATCTGTAAGAGTTTATGTCGCCTTCAGACCAGCTCCACAAGAAATATTTAAGAAAGTATTAAACACATAAAAAAGGGGAAAAGAGAATGACAATGTCCTTCACAAGAATGCTGAAAAAAGATTGAAAACATACATGAATCAACCCAAAACCAAAAGAAAGGTAACACACAAATAAACAAACAGCAGCAACAACAACAAACGCTATAAGAACCTCATGACAGGGATAAACGCTCACATCTCAATAATTAGCCTGAATGTGAATGGATTAAATGTACCACTGAAAAGACATAGAATGGCAAAATGGATAAGATATCATGAGGCAACAATATATTGTCTCCAAGAGACTCATCTCACCAGAAATGACACTCACATACTCTAAGTAAGAGAATGGGAAACAAAATTTCAGATGAACAGAACACAAAAGAAAGCAGGAATTGTGATATGAATATCAGACAAAATATCCTTTAAGTTATCAAAAATTAAAAGGGATACAGAATGTCATTACATAATGATAAAAGTTTCAATCCATCAACAAGAAATATCCATCTTAAACATATATGCACCAAACATAGGAGCACCAACTTTCACAAAGCAACTTCTAGGTAAACTAAAAAAAGTTATTGACTCTAACACTATAATAGCTAGCGACTTATATACCCCACTTACAACCCTAGACAGATTATCAAGATGAAAAATCAATAAGAAGATCTGGAACCTCAACATGATGCTTGACAAAATGAACTTAACATTCTACCCAACAATCACAGAATGTACATTCTACTCATCACCACATGAAATGTACTCTAAGATCATCCACATCTTTGGCCATAAATCAGGCATAAGCAAATTCCATAAGATTAAAATATTGCCATGCACCTTCTCAGACCACAGTGGAATAAAAATAAATATCAACACCAACAAAGTTCCCCCAAAACCCAGACATGGACACTAAATAGCATGATGCTAAACAACTCCTGGGGCAACATGGAAATCAAAACAGAGATTAAAAGATATCTGAAACAAATGAAAATGAAGAAACATCTTACCAAAACCTCTGGGATGCCATGAAAACAATACTAAGAGAGAAATTTATACCACTACAAACACATTTTAAAAATGGAAAGATCACAAGTTAACAGCCTAACAAATTACCTAAGGAAGCTAGAAAAGCAAGACCACCCAAACCCTAACTTCAGCAGAAGAATCCATAACAACAAAATAAAAGCCCAAATTCAGGACACAGAAGACAAAAATACAATACAAAAAATTCATGCAAAAAGCTGGTTCTTTGAAAGGATAAACAAAATTGATGGAACCCTAGCTATACTGACCAAGAAAAAGTCCAAATAAACACAATCAGATGCAAAAGATCAAGTCACAACTGACCCTGACAAAATACAAAAGATTATCAGAAACTACTATGTACATGTGTATGGAAACAAATTAAAAACCTAAATGAAATGGAAGACTTTTTGACATCACACAACATCCCCAGGTTAAAACAAGAAGAAATCAAGACTCTAAATAGACCAATAACAATCCAGGAAATTGACTATGTTATAGGAAAACTACTCACACACACACAAAAAGAAAGCCCTGGACCAGATGATTTTCCAGTAAAATTCTACAAAACATACAAGGAGGAGCTGATACTAATCCTACTGAAAGTATTCCAGGCAATTGAGAAAGATGGAACTCTCCCCAAATCATTTCATGAAGCTAAATCACATTGTTACCCAAACTGAGTGAAGATCCACAAAGAAAGAGAATTACAGGCCAATATCCTTGATGAACATAGATGCTAACATTCCCACAAGATCCTAGCAAACTGGATCCAACAACACATTTAAAAAATCATCCACCACGACCAAGTAGGCTTCATTCCCAGGATGCAGGATTGGTTCAACATTCACAAGATCATAAACATAATTAAATACAACAGACGTAAAAACAAAAACCACATTATTCTATCTTTAGACACGGAAAAAGTTTTTAATAAAATCCAGCACCCCTTCTTGATAAAAACCCTCAAACATCTATACATAGATAGAACATACCTCAAAATATTAAGAACCATCTATGAGAAACCCACAGCCAGCATACTTCTAAACAGATAGAAATTGGAACATTTTACAGAAAACTGGAACAAGACAAGGATGCCCACTCACCCTTCTTTCTTAACATCGTTTTGGAAGTCCTAGAGCAATCAGACAAAAGAAGGAGATCAGAGGTATCCAAATAGGAAAACAGGAAGTCAAGTTATCCTTCCTTGCAGACGACACAATTCTATACCATGAAAACCCAAGAGAATTTGTCAAAAACCTCCTTGCACTGATAAAGGACTTTGGCAAATCTCAGGGTATAAAATAAATGTGAAAGGACAGTTGCATTTCTATACACCAACAATAAACAAACAGAAACCCAAATAAAAAACACAATCCCATTCATAACAGTCACAAAAAAAAGAGAAAAGAAATACTTCAGCATCTTCCTAACCAAAGACGTGAAAGACCTTTACAATGAAAACTACAAAACACTGCTCAAAGAAATCAAAGATGACACAAACAAATGGAAAAATATTCCATGCTCATGGATTGGAAGAATCAGCATTGTTAAGCTGTCCATCTACCCAAGGCAATCTATAGATTTAAGGCAATACCCATTAAATTACCAGCAGCATTCTTCTCAGACCTCGAAACGACAATACAGAAATTCATATGGAAACATAAATGATCATGAAAGTCAAAACAATCCTCAGCTATAAAAAAGAAAAGAAAAAGCAGGAGTTAACACACTCCCAGATTTTAAATTTTATTATAAAGCTACAATAATCAAAACAGCCTGGTATTGGTACAAGAACAGGCATATAGACCAGTGGAACAGGATAGAGATTCCAGAAGCAAAACCTCAATTTCTCAACCTACTCATCTTCGAGAAAGCCTCCAACACCCACGATTGGGGAGAGGAGAACCTAATCAATAAATGATGCTGGAAAACTAGCTGATCACATGCTGTAGATTAAAACAAGACTCCTACTTATCACTATACACAAAAATCAACTCTAAATGGATCAGAGACCTAAATGTAAAATCTCAAATTATAAGAACTTTGAAAATGCAGGAGACATCCGTATGGAATGTGGAACTGGCAATGAATTCCTGATCAAAACCCCAAGTGTCCAGGCCATAAGATATAAGATAGACAAATGGGACCTCATTAAACTGACAAGCTTCTGCAAAGCCAAAGAAACCATAAAGAGAGCAGGGAGACAATCCACAGACAGGGAAAAAATATTTGCCAACTTTATGTTTGACAAAGGCCTAACCTCTAAGATTTATAAGGAATTCAAAAGTGCCAAAAAGAAAAAAAACAAACAGTCCCATTACAAAGTGGGCAAATGATATGAATAAACACTTCTCAAAAGAAGACATATAAGCAGCCAACAGATACATGAAAAAAATGCTCAGCCTCACTAGTAATCAAAGAAACGTAAATTAAAACCACACTGACATACCACATAACTCCAGTCAGGATGGTCATCATCAATAACTCAAAACAACAGATGCTGGAGAGGATGCGGGAAAAAGGGAATACTTCTACATGGTTGGTGAGAGTGTAAACTAATACAACCTCTGTGGAAAACAGTTTGGTGATTCCTAAAAGATCTAAAAACCAACCTTCCATACGACCCCACAATCCCCCTACTGGGAATATATCTGGAGGTACTCATATCACTCTATGAAAAAGATACCTGCACATGCACGTTTATTGCAGCAGTGTTCACAACAACAAAAACATGGAAACAACCGTGCTGCCTATCAAAAAAGGACTGGATAAAAAAAAATGTGGTACATATACATGATGGAATATTGTGCAGCCATAAAGGAGGACAAAATTATGAACTTCACAGAAACTTGGATGGATTTGGAGTCTATAATACTGAGTGATCTATCACAGAAACAAAGAACCGAGTATCACATGTTCTTACTCAAAAGTGGACCTTGATCAATTATCATAATACTATAAAATACAATCACTTTCACAATGGTCCACAAAAGACAAGATTTTGTAAAGAAAAAAAAATCTTTCTACGTGGAAATAAAAAGTATAGAATTTTAGAAGACACAACCTAAAGGTAGATATGCAGGATTTGGGCAGGATGCATCTGCATGTAAAAGCAACATACTTCTTGAGCGTCATACCCCAAAACTTTGTCCAGGTAGTCAAGGAGGAGGCACACAAGTGTCCACTGCAGGAAATTCCACGAGGGCAAGGATCTTGGTTCAGAAGAGATTCTGGCATTTAAAACATGCTTTAAAATATTTATCCAATGATCAAATAACAAAAGTGGAGACAACCCAAATATCAATCAATAGAGAATGGTTAAATGAATTGAGGCATACCAAGACTTTGACTCAGAGGTTAATTATAAGGCATGAGGCAACATGTAAGCTGTCCATGGTATACTGCTAAGGACAACAGAATATTTTGCATGATCATATTTTGTTTTTTGCCAGAATGAAAAACAACAGTTATTTAAAAGTGAGGGGAAGGGGAGGAGGTGCTAAGGGTCTTTAAGAGTACACACTAAACAGCTAGATGTGTAATGGTTAGAGAGCTGGACTCGGGGAGGTTTAGAGAATGGAAGACTTCCACTATTTATGCTCTTCTGTTGGGTTGGAATTTTTAACAATCAATGTGTATTAATTCCATAATAAAAAAGAAATCAATAAAAAAGAAATAATTCCAAGTCATCTACGATTATAAATGATGAATAATTCATTTATTCATTCAGTCATTTACTCAGAAAACATATCAAACTCTTATTTGATGTCAAGCACCATGCTAGAAGTGAACAGTATACTAGTGAACAAGATAGGCAAGATCCTTGCCCTCACTGAGTCTACATTTTAATGGGGGAGATAGGTGGTGAACAAATGAAGTTGTTACTAACAAATTAAGGAAAGAATACATAGAATTGTAGGATATTTAAAATTGGAAAAAACTTCTTTCAGGAGCTAACACAGGAGTAGTCCAGCTTCAGATTCACTTCTTCGTAGCTTAGTCATACATTCAACCAACACGCATGTTTAGCATCTGCTATGTGCAAGTCCCTGTGGAGCTTAGAGGCAAGCAGGGGGGCAGATACTAAGGCAAAATAATTATGTAAAGAACTAAACAAATATAAATTGTAATGAATTTAATGAAGATAAGTAAACACATAGGTTCAAGATTTAGATTGGAGAGCTAGAGGATGAGGTAAAATGTCACTGAAGAAAGATTGTTTAAGCAGACATCAGAGGAAGGGAGGAGCCGAGTGAGCACCCAACAAAGAAGTGAATGAAGATTTTAAGACCAAAAATGACTGATCCTTTCAAGGATCTGAGAAACAGCTAGTGTGGCTAGAGGGTGAGAATGGAAGGAGGAAAGAATTGAGACATGAGTTGGAACCAGATCATGCAAGACCTTAGAAAGGAATGCTAAGTATTTTCTTCTAAGTACAATGAGAAGCCATTTTTAGCAGTGAGTGCTAATAAAAAAAGATGGTGGCTGCAAAGATAGGAGAATAATATTGACTTAAGGCTGAAAAAGAATTTTGAAGACAAAACAGGATAATGTTTAATCATGCCAACTAAGATCTTTTAAATTAATCACTTTTATATTTTCCTAATATTTGCCTTTTTTCTGATTATAAAAGTAACACTAGCACATACACACAGAAGCATGACATTTAAAAAAATCATCACATATCAAATCCCTTATTCCTCATTCAGACATTATTAAGATAACTTTGCTAATACTTTACTATATCTTTATACAAAATGTTTTGAAGATAAGGATGGTGTTGGGAGCCAGCCTTGGAGGCCCACCTGATTGACAGGGTCCGGGTGGGCCGAAGACCCCGGGCCGCAGGGCGAGCCCAGGAAGCTGAGGCCCTTCTGTCTTTCACCTTTGCTGTTTGATACCGCCGAAAAATTCTGTACAGCCGTGAAAAAAAAAATGACATGTTTATGTAAAATACTCACAGTTAACCTAAAAATGTCATGGTTTATTTTTCCATTTTCCCACTATGCCACTTGGCCTTTTCTAACATATGCAAGGGTTAAACTCTAAAACACATCAAAAATGCTTTCTTTCACTTGGTTATAAGTTACTAAATATTACTAAAGTGATAAAAGATATAAGTATATCCACTCCTTATTTGATTTAAGATTATACAATTTAATGTTTAGACAGAAGTTTTTTAAAAACACAAGTTTATAATAGTTCATTATAAATTCATTGTAAGTTCTAACACTTATCTAAGAGCTATATAGGTGATTTATAACACTGTTTTCACTAACTTAGGACAAAAATTATGTTAAAGTTTTTACTTAATACTATAGTTAAAACTCTAAGTTAACATTTATAGAGTAGGTTTTCCTAAAGTCATAATATAATAATCAGACACTTTTATGACAGATCAGCTAAAACAAAAAGTAACCTTGAGGGGCCTAAAAAACATTACTAAAAACTTATTTTAAGTTTTCTTTAAAAACAAACACTGCAAGATAAAAAAAAAAGTAACGAGGACATCTAGACAAGAGAGACGATCACAAGACTCTAAAAAACATAAGAGCCTAAAATGAAAATATTCCTGACACATAAAAAAATATACACTTAAAAAAACTTTCTTAAAACATTTGTAATTTGGGATGTTGGACTGAAAGTGTCATTGTTGGCTTTATGAATAAGACGTTGTCTAAAAGTCTATGAAAATCTTGGTTTGTTTGCTACTAAAGCCTATGAAAATCTTGATTTGTTCACTACTAAGACCACTAACTGATAACTTTTAAAAGATATGAATGTAAAAGAGTTTTCTTTATCTTGCCCCTTCAAAAATGGTATAAAAGCTCTATATTAGCTAACATTAAATTGTCATCTGTTCAAAAAACAGGTGTCCGATATATGATTTTCGTCTTTCGCCTATCCGTCTCTCCTTCAAGACACTTCCCACGACCCTTGTGGGGCGGGACCCCGCAAGTGGCACCCAACTATCCTCCTTCTCTACTTTTTACTTTTACAGAGTCAATATGAGAGACCACAGCCTAGAGATACAGTCTCAAGATGTCCTAAGAAAGTATACCTTAGGTCTTTGGGTTAAAATTTGGTTTTATATATTTCAGGGTGACAGAAATTTTTTTAAAAAGTCATTCTGAAAGGGAGTCCATAGGCATCACCAGACTGTCAAAAGGGTCAGGAGTCTCTGGGACAGAGCTAATATACACACAGGTAAGAGGCAGCATCTATGATCCAGGAGGCTATCAGTTAACAGACAGGATAACAAACAAGGGTCCAGTTAGGCAAAGATTTAGCTAATTACCAGGCCCTATCTATATGGGCCAAAACTTAAGGAAGTGGCCCGCAGAATGAAAAGATAAAATGCATACCATTCACCAGGTGAAAGTCCAGCTATCAGAACTGGGTAGGACTTAGGGAGAGGCTGAAATGTGCAGGTTGTCCAGGGCTAACTGGGGTATAAGTTTCAGAAACCATGTTGCTTTGACAGCAAGACTCCTGAAAGTCCACTTAACAACCAATCTCTGTAAGATACTCATGAAAAAGATGAATCCCCTGACCATCTAGCCTATTGAGGAAGACAGGTAAGAAAATCAAAGTTTATTTTATAAATTTTATAGTGGAGGCACTTCCAGGATGTTTTTTTGAATTCAGAAGAGGAAAATGTAAATAAACTTGATGGATTGGGAAGGCAGGAATTTCCTGCAAGATATGACAACACACTCTCCAAGTTCCTTCCTTCCTCTCTGGCTACTCCTTTACTCATGTCTTCTTAATCTCTAAGTGATGACATTGATCAGGATTTTATCTCATGTCCCCTCCTTTTTTCTTTTTCTAGTCTCTCTCTCTCTGTTCCTCTCTCTCTTTCTCTCTCTTCCCCCTCATTCTCCCTCTCTCCTTGCCTTTCTCATTTCATTCTTTTGCATAGTTTTGTCTACTATAAATATACTGAAATTTTACAAATTCATATTTTCACCTTAGATTTCTTTTCTGAAATGCAGACTCATAGTCCCAAAGCCTAACTGACATTTTAATCTTAAATTTAACTTACCCAAGCTTTGCTTTTGATGGAGTAACATAGACAAGTCCACACCCCACTACCATAAACAACAACTAGAAAATCTAAAAAAAAATGAAACTGTGTGTATCAGACACTGGACAATAAACAGCTCAGAACAAAGGTCCCTGTGAAAAAATGAAATGAGCAAAATAAGCACAGTGATTGTACCAGCTTACTGCTTGGAGGAAGTTTTCAAATTACAGTGAAATAAGAGGGGACCAAACACAGTCTGTTTGTCCTTCTGAGTTAAGGAGAGAGAATATAAAGTTTGGGGAGGCTAATGTGGCTAGAAACTATAGGGGAAAATACCAGAAAGGAGGGAGCTGCAAAGAGAGAGAATTCTAGAGATCTACAGAAGAGTCCTTCATTTGAGTCTTTGGCAGAGTATTGATCACCTCATGCCTATAAGGGAAAAACCTAGAGCAATCCCTGAAACTCATATAGGACAGAATACTTCATATCCCCACCAGCTAGGGTAGGATAGCCTCCTAGCACAAGGGGCATTGAGTAGAGGCCTTAGAAGGGTATTATTTTAATAGTGAAGCCAAATTAGGTCAGCACTAATGGCTGCTCTAGAATCATTCTAACAAAATGTAAAAGTCAACCCTGAAAACAACAAATTGACTCTATTTAACTTAACTACAATCCGGAAAAAAAAAACCCCACAATACTATTTAAAGAAATGCAACAAAACAGAGCACCCAACAATACAAAATTTAAAATGCCTGACATCCAACCAAAACTTACAAGGCAGGCAAAAAAGCAGAAAAACAGAACCCACATATCCAGGAGAAAAAGCAGTTAATAGAAACAAACTCAGAGTGACATAGATGATAGAATTAACCAGGCAGATATATTAAAACAGCTATTATATTTTAAGTGTTCAAAAAGGTATTGGAAACATGACCATGATGAGAAGACAATTGAAGATCTAGTTAGACTTTTAGAGAGGACAAATACAATATCTAAAATAAAAATTGTAGTGGATGTTGTTAATAGTACATTAGATACTGTAAAAGAAAGGATTTATGAACTTAAAGGCAGAGGAATAAAAATTATCAAAAATAAAACACACAGAAAAAGCTTTCAAAAATGAACACAACATCAATGGCATCTAGTACAATATAAGTGGTCAATCATACATATACATATCTATGAATAGAACTGGAGTCAGAAAGAAAAATGGGGGAGGTAGAAAACATATTTCAAGAAGTAATGGCCAAACATTTTCAATTTTGATAAAAATTGCAAATCAGTATAAACCAAAGGAAGACACACTGAGGAGTATCATAATCACCTACTTAAAACAAATGACAAAAAAGGAAATCTTAAAAGATCAGATTTTTAAAAATCAGATTTTAAAAAGGCACATTATATATAAAGATAAGAATGACAGCAGCAAGCCAGAATATAGAGGAGCAGCATCTTATTTTTTGAATGCATTAAAGGAAACATTATATGCCCCAATATATGAATACTTGTTTCCTATCCCTGTGGCAGTGACAACCAAATGGCCACCAAATATATGTGCTCCCCATCAATGTGGAGCTGTAGCTGACAAACAGCTGTCCAGCCAGTTTCCATATTTCCCTTTTTATCTATTTCCCTTATTTTTGTTCCCTTTGGTTCAGATTGGGTCATGAACTAGTTCTAATGAATGGAATGTGAATAGAATCGATGTATTGCACTTAAGGCCCAGGAAGGATTACTAAGTGGATGCACCTTACTCACTTTCCCTTTCTACTTCATCTAGCTTGATTTGGATGCCCAAAAAGATTTTAGAAGTCAATTTCAGTGATGCCCCAAACCCTATATGATGCATCACTGAATGACTCCATGGAGAAGAAGAGCCTTGCTGCCACTGATGACACCTGCTTAGAACTATATGTGAGACTGGGAAAAAATATCTGTCAACTCCATGTGTGAGAGAGGCCTAACATCAAGGATCTACAAGGAACTCAACCGTGCTGAAAAGAAAAAAAAAATAGCCCCATTACAAAGTGGGCAAAAGATATGAATAGACACTTCTCAAAAGAAGACATACGAACAGTCAACAGACATATAAAAAAATGTTCAGCCTCACTAATCATCAAGGAGATGCAAATTACAACTACACTGAGATACCGCCTCACTCCAGTCAGAATGGCCATCATCAATAACTCAAAAAATAACAGATGCTGGAGAAGATGTGGCGAAAAGGGAACACTTCTACATTGTTGGTGAGAATGTAAACTAGTACAGCCTCTGTGGAAATCAGTGTGGTGATTCCTAAAAGTCTTAAAAATTGGCCTTCCAGATGATCCCACAATCCCCCTATTGGGAATATACCCGGAAGAACTCAGGTCACTCTATAAAAGAGATACCTGCACATGTATGTTTATCACAGCATTGTTCACAATAGCAAGAACATGGAACCAACCGTACTGCCCACCAAAAGAGGACTGGATAAAAAAAATGTGGTACATATATACAATGGAATATTACACAGCCACAAAGAAGAACAAAATTATGAACTTCGCAGCAATGTGGATAGAATTAGCACTTATGATACTGAGTGATCTCGCACAGAAACAAAGATATGAGTATCACACGTTCTCACTCATAAGTGGACCTTGAACAACTACCATATTACTGTAGGAAAGGGATTGAAAGTAGAGGGAAACTGTGGGGAGGGGAGTGGGAGGGATAGCTGGGATTGACGGTAGTTGATATCCACCTGGGGAAAGGGGGGCACACCTCATTAATAAGGGTACTTGCCCAATGAACATTTGTATACTTAACCCTGAATTGCACCCCACAATTTCAAAATAAAGATTTTTTAAAAGCTATATATGAAAGAGAAATAGATTCATATCACATTAACTTATAAAGGTCCTTAGGTTTATCTGTTACAGAAGCCAGTGTTACCAAACTTTTTCTCCTTCTGTCCTCAGCTCAGAAAATGGCACCACTTTGTCATTTAAAAAAAAATAATGTTTTAAAAGAAAACAACACCTCCATCTACCTGTGGCCAGATCATTACAGATTCCTTACTCTCATTCAACTTTAAGGTGCAATCTATCCAGATGTTTCATTAATTTCACCTCCTTATTTTCTTTAAACCACCTAATTGATCAATTTCAGCACTTATCTGGATAGTGTAATAGCATAGATGGTCTCTCCATTCTTGTTCATCCTTTGAGAACTCCATATTGTCCATAGTGCAGCAAACGTGACTTCTACTCTCTTTCTAGATGAAACCCTACATGTGCAGTATAGTACTTTAAAATACCATTAGTATTCTAAAGCTTCATAGATGTGTCTGTAATCTGGTCATGAAACATCACCACACATGCACACAACCTGGATATCTTCCTGTTGTTTAAAAGTTACAGGCCCAAACCCCTAACTTGGTTCACAGGGCCTACATGATCTTAACTCTGCCAATCTCACTTCATCAAACCCTTTTCTCCATTCTTGGTACCCAATCACATTGGCTTTCTCTCAGTACCCTGATTATGCAATGTTCTTAAAAACAGTATAAGTTTTAAAGTGTTATCAATTGTCATGTTTTCAAGTTTTAGGATAGAGTTGAAAAATTTGGGGACAAGAAGCAAACAATGGCCAGGCCAAGGGAAGGAAATGTGTAAGGAAAATGTCTCCTGTTGCAGAAGAGTAGCCTTCATTTATAAGAACTTCAAGACCAGTGGTATAAGAGGAAGTCAGTTTTCAGTTAAAATAAGTTAACAGACAAACCTTCCTGGAAAAAGTTGAAGATACAAACTTTTTTTTATTAAATGGAATACAGGTTCAAGAAGCACTAAGGCAAGGATTTTGATGGAAAACAACAGTGGGAAAAAGTCCAGAGAAGTAAGGAAACCACTAAGAGCATCTTATAATTCTCTTTTTAGAACATTATACAATTGAAATGTAATACTTTCGTGAAATTATTTGGTGGTTAGTTCTTACCAAAATTGTCAAAACATTATCACATTATGGATCCAAGTGCTTTATGCCTGGCACACATAAGATTCTCTATACATATTTTTTCTAATGAAAAATAATAACAGACAAGAAAATAGATACTGTGAGGCTCACATTTTGTCAGAAGACTGAGGACAATAAGGAGGTCTATTGGGTTTGGCCAGCCTCATTCAAGTTTCTGCGCCACGGTGTTTACTCATCAAGGATTTTACAAACAAAACAAAAAAAAGGGACATAGTAACTCCACGATGATGCAGACACATATTACAGAAACATAAAATATTCAGAATGAACTTCAAGATTAATAGAAATTAAAATGAGAATTTATCTCCTCTGCGTTTCATAAGGAGTGGTGAATCAAAAATCAGGAAAATCTCCAAGAAGAGCTAGAATTTAGAGAAAGAGTAGGGCTTTGTAAGAAGACACAGGAAGGTGTGAAGGTCAAGCAAAATAAGTACAACAAACAAAAGCCTTGAGGAATGCAAATGTAAGGTTTTTTTAAAGAATGAATTTTGGTGGACATTTTTATGTGGAGATTAATGGCAGATAGGCTTGAAGGAATACCAAACTCTAGGGAGCATCAGAAACAAACTTCCAGTAAAGAGTTCAGATCTAATTTATAAGGATTGTACTGCAATTAGGCTCAGCTCATCTTCTACATATATGTTTATATGTCTCTCTGTGTGTGTGTGTGTGTGTGTGTATTTCTTTAGAGACATGAGCTCTGTTGCTCATGCTGGAGTGCAGTGGTGTGAGCATAGATTACTGTAATCTTAAACATCTGGGTTCAAGCGATCCTCTGGTCTCAGACTCCCAAGTGACTGGAACTACAGGCACGTGCCACCACGCACAGCTATTTGTGTGTCTGTATGTGGAGACAGGTCTCACTATGCTGCCTAGGCTGGTATAGAACTCCTAATCTCATGTAATTCTCCTGCCTTGGCTTCCCAAAGTACTGGGATTTAGGCATGGGCCACCATGCCTGGCCTTTCTATGCATATTTTTGACAGTAGTGTGAGAGATTAATTGGCTGCAAAAGGAGGCAAACAGTGTAAGAACCTTTATTAAACCATTACAATCATCCTGTAGAACACTAAGGACCTAGCCTTATTTAGGGTGGTAGTAAAGTAATATAAAAAAAGACACTGGGGATAGGCATGGTGGAATTGTAGAACAAATACATTTGATAAAATGAATGAGTCTCCTTTGCTAATGCTTTAAAATAGGTAATGATGCTGGGATCTCTCCCTTCACCATAACTCCTTTTGCAGAAGTGGCTGCTTTGAATCATTTCATGTCTTGTATGCATAATCAGAATGTTCATCAGCATAACCCTGATGGAATCCACAATAAGTAAAGAAAAAAAAAAGAAAGAAAATGGGAGTAAAGTCCTATGTGATAGTCTTTATTATGCATTACTCTCATGTAGCAAAAATTAACATTTAGTGGATCCTCAAAAGTGCTGTGTCTTGACTCTCATCCTTGGTATTTTTTTTTCCCTCTGTTTGGTATATCCCGTATTCCACTCACCTTCTTTTAACTGAATCCTATTCTTTCCTCAAGTTTGTTTAAATTACACCTCTTCCAGGAAGCAGTATCTCACCCTCTCATACTGAGTTAATATCCATTTAATATATAACCTAGATTTCTGTAGTTTTCATAAATTCCTTTTCAGGTCACCTCCCCAGAAACCCACATCTACAAAATATTAGTGAATAATGTTAAACTATTAGGGATTTCACAGGGGAAACAGAAGAGTTGGCATTTGTACATGAACCACTTTAGAACTTACACCTACTAGCTGGGTGATTGTGTCAACTCTAAAATGGATATAGCCAGGGGTGGTGGCTCACACCTGTAATTTCAGCACTTTGGAAGGCCAAGGTGAGAGGATTCCTTGAGTCCAGAAGTTTGAGACCAGTCTAGGCAACGTAGCAAGATTTTTGTCTCTACGAACTAAAAAAAAATTGTTTTAATTAGCTGGGCATGGTGGCATACCCCTGTAGTCCCCAGCTACTTAGGAGGCTGACAGAAGGAATGCCTGAGCCCAGGAGTTTGAGGCTGCGGTGAGCTATGATTGTGTTATTACACTCCAGCTTGAGTGACAGAGCAAGAAAGTGACTCAAATAATAATAATAATAGTAATAAAACAAAACAAAATGAACATAATGTGAATAATAATAAAACCAAATAAATGGGCATAATATCTCTTAGGACTGTTGGGGACCTAAATGAGATGTATTTGTAAAATACATGGCATCATACCTGTCACAATAAATGGATCAATCAATTAAAGAAATCTCTTTAGATACTTTGCTGCTTCTCTTCCTCAGTGCCTCCCCCTACCTTCCACCATTATCAGGTCTCTTTTCTCCTTCTCTATCAGCTACATCTCCATCTACATTTACTCCAAACCATCTGGTATATTAGTCTCAATGCTCAGCAAAATAGGCCCTGCAGTTTATAGAACCCATCTGATAAGCAGTCGATCTGGCAACCACCCACTGCTAATTGATTATCTTTTGAGGTTCCTCTTCTTCACCAAATGGTTTGTTTCAGGATATTTCTTCCAAACACATATTGTAAACTATCCAGAGGAATTTTTCTACCAGCTCCTGAAAGGCTAATAAACATTTTCATGCTAATCCTTGTAAGTTCTCCTGGTGTCTTATGCTCACAGATTGCCTGGTCACTTGCCTACTCTCCCAACTGGTCTGTAAACCTCTTGAGAGCAGGGGCTGCTCTTGTTTTTCATTAGCTTCTCAGTGCTCTACCTCTAGTAGATGACCTATAAGTAGTTTTTAATAAATAAATTTTATCCTACAACACATTGTCATGTAGACTGACATACATTTACCATTCTTTTATTTAGAAGAAACTGGGACACAGAAAGTTAAAGAAACTGGAAGTTACGGAGTGACTAAATGGCAATGTCAGAATTAGAACCCAGAATTCATCCTCATAATCTTGGTTGGTAAGCTTTATTCCTTTACGCTAGTTAAGGCAATGTGAATTCTTTTCTAGTAGTGATGATTCCAAATTCAATGAAATGTTATTGGCAAAACAATGTATTTATTTTTAAAAAGATGGTGTTTGGACATATGTGAAAACATAAGAAGAGAGAACTTTCTTCATTCTATCACTATCTAGCTGATAGGATCAAATGCATAGTATATAATTCGAAGACAGAAACTGATATGAGTGCACAGTTTCTGAAATGCATATGTTACACAGTCACATTGGAGAATAATGTAAGTTTTAAAAGTCTAATATTCTATTATATTTTAAATACCGAAACTTCTCAAAATGTTCCAATTTTTTATTTTTAAGGTGTTCATTTAATGTGGTGACACAATGCTAGGGTCAGAGGGGATTTCTTACAAATATATTTTGCCCAAAGGTGGTGATGATATTATCATAGCATTATGGAGTGAAAAAACTTTTTCTGTGTACAGATTGTATGTGCATGTGTGTATATGTGTTTGTGATATATTCATGAGGAAGATGAGTTACTTGTGTGTTGCTTTTTGTGATTAGTAGTTTATTGTTTTACACTAAGAAATCAATAGGTGCTTTCTAGATGTATAACAAATTGTGTTGTGGTACTCATGTGCATTTCAAGGAAAATTTAACATGTGTTTCTGATTTGTTTAACTGTAATTTATCATAACATTATGTCATAAGATCAATTTCAGCTCTCAAGCTGCTTTTAAGATCTATTTGAGGCTTTTATTCTCTCAACTGAGAAACCATGTTTTTCTAAAAGCAAAGAAAATTCAGAAAGTTTAATGTGAAATGTGGTAGCCATGAAGATCTTGGCAACTCTTAATTTGGATCTAATTCTTTTACCTCCCCCATGAAATATGCTTTTTTCTAAAGCATTCTGTTTAATTTTAAAAGGACTTTTTTCCCCCCCGCTTATGTGGGAACTGTGTACTTTGTTACCACAAGAGTTTGATTAGATATTTATGTTGCACTCAGTATTCTTATCTAGAGTGCTACACTGAGTACTACACTACACCAAAAAAAGAGAGACATCAGATGGATACCCTTATTACCTTGATTTGATCATTACACATTGTATGCTTGTATCAAAATGTCACATATACCCCATAAATATGTACAACTAATATGTATCCATAATAATTAAAATTCTAAAAAATGAATGTAAAAGGGAGTGAGAGACCCAGGTATCTACACCTAAATACACTCTGCCCACACATCTATAAAAGACAGTATTGGCTAAGTATTAGTGAGTGTTTGCAAATTCCTTCAACAAATATAGTATAAAGACCTAAAAAATAATAAAGAAGGACAAATATATAGACTTCACAGCAACTTGGATGGATTTGGAGTCGCCCAAACTTAGTGATCTATCACAGAAACAAAGAACAGGGTACCATATGTTCTCACTCATAAGCGGACCTTGAACAATTATAATACTATAAGAAAGATACTGGCAGTAGTGGGAAACTATCAGGGGAGGGTGGGTGGGATTGGCAGTTGAGGGAAACTGCTAGGGGAAGGAGAGGCATACCTCATCAACAAGGGTACTTGCATAATCAATGTTTGTATACCTAACCCTGAATTGTACCCCACATCTTAATAATAAAAATAAATAAATAAATAATAAATAGTAAAAGAACTCCTGTTATATAAGAAAAAAAAATAATAATCAGAAATGACTAGGTTCTGGCTCATAATTAGAGCTTAATAAACATTAAACTCCACTGAGTTCGTCTTAAAGTGCCAGTTAAAATACTTGATAGGAGCAGATGTTTGAAGTCTCTACAAGAAGAGCAAAGTTAAAATGTTAACAGAAAATGTTTCCCTCATAATTTATCCATTGGCATTGTCCTGGGTCATGTCTCCATCATCTTACCTGATGTAATGCAACAGCCTCCTAGCAAGACATCTGCCACCAATCTCTCTCTTATCCTAATCTTTTCTCAACTCTGCTCTCACACTGACTTTTCTAGTATACAAACTTTATCTTGCTATTCCCACATTTTAAAAACTCTTAATAATTGCCAAGGTTACAACACTAAGTCCAAACTCTCTCGCTTGGCATGCAAGGCCCTCTATAATACGCCTGCTATTTATTTCTCTACTTTTTTCTTTTTGATCACACTCTTTCCTCCTGCTGTGGTTTGGATAGGGTATGTTTGTCGTTACCAAATCTCATGCTGAAATTTGATCCCCAGTGTGGCAGTGTTGAGAGGTGAGGCCTAGTAGAAAGTGTTTAGGCTATAAGGGAGGATGCCTCGTAAACGGCATGGTGCTGTTCTCGCAGTAGTGAGTGAGTTCTCACTTTGCAAGATTGGATTAGTTATTTGGGGAATAGATTAGCTACTGTGAGAGTGGGTTGTTATAAGTCAAGATGCCCTTCAGATCTCTACCTCTTTACACACGCTCACTTCCCATTTAGACTTCTCCATCATGTTGTGACATTGCAAGAAAGCACTTGCCAGGAACCAGGGCCATGCCTTTGAATTTCTCAGACTGCAAAACTGTGAGCTAAATATACTTATTTTCTGTATAAATTACCCAGTCTCAGGTCTTCTTTTATAGACTAAGACACTCCCTTACTTCTCTCCCCCCAGAGCTGCCCTAATAATTGCCGCACTTTCGCATTTCCAACCTTGCCACAATCTCTCTCAAGCCTGCAATTCTCTAGTTTGAGCAGCCTTCTCTGCTTAAGCAATGCCTCCTATTCATCCTTTAAGACTAGCTTAAATGTGCCTTTCAGAACTCCCCCATTCAATGTCACAGGGTCTTCTGTATATCCACAAAACTTTGCCATTCGTCATAATTAACCCACTATGCATGCCACTACAAAGTACATACTACAAAAATGGTAGATCATTAAGAAGAATGTACCTTTTCTGCCTAAACAAGTGCCTCTAAACGAGCACTTGGTGAATGGCATTAACTTTCAACACAGTGCAATTACATGTATCCTAGGTAAATTATGACTTGGAATTGGCTTCAAAACTAACAGAAACCCCATAAAAAGAGACTTCTGGATGAAATAAGTATTTGCCTCAAAATTAAATTATCCTTGGCTAGAGCCTCAAATCCATTTTTCTTTTTCCCTTGCTTTGATTCTTTTATTTATGAAGTGTTCTTAGCTTCTGATTCTGAACTTATGGACACATTTTTTTCCTGACTTTCAGTAACTCTTGACATCCTTATATTTAGTAACTGGCTCACTAGTTACTCTGCTCTCCAATTTCTGTGCGTGTCTGCATCAGGAACTTGAACTTTACCCCAGCTGCTCCTTGGCCATTCACCAGGAGACAATACTTTTTTCATCAACAAACATATAGGCTGATACAATAAAATGTCTTGAGTCATTCTATCCTTGTAGGATAACCTAAGTTACAAGTGGAGAAAATGAATGGATAAGTTGTTTCACACTTTTCACACCTCCTACTCTGTCATGGAAACTTCAGCATGTTTCCTTACCTCTATCAGAGAAGAGAGGCTGATCTCACAGTGCCCCTGGATTAAAAAAAAAAAAAAAAAACTGCCAGTGGAGTCATCACTATCAATATATTTTTCCTATTTCAGAGACAGGTTTCCTTGAAAGGAAAAAAAAAGAGTGGCACAAATGTATACACAGAACTTGACATGAATGAGCATTATTTTGACCTTATGTATGAAAGAAGAGTTGCTTTCCTGATCTGCCCTATTTAAAAAGTTAAAGAATAAAACACCTCATCAACAAAAAGCATAAGAACAATGTGGCTATAGTAAGATTATTGCTAATATTATATTTAATAAAACATAAAGAGACTAGATTGTACTTTCTGACTAACACCAATTTCTTATAATTCTGAATATTTGATTCACTGTCCTATAAAAAATAACTAATTAATTTGATCACTGGCAGGGAGAAAGTGTCTCATCTTCTCTCTGGTCAAATAATCCCTGTAAACAGTAATACCTTCTCCATTGTAAAAGCAAATTATCTAACTTGTTCGTAACCTGAAGTATTTCCAGGCTACCCAGACTTGGCTATATTGTTGATCTTGGGCTAACACTGATGTGTATTCTCAGAATAATTTTTAATCAATAAAGAAATCATGAACAGAAAGCTGCATAAGAGGTATTTGTAGAATATAAAATTTGAGATTATAATTTAAATAACATTTAAGTTCCACATCCACATAGTATATAAGGAGCCACAAGATACTGTTGCTCTCATTCTAGCAGTGTAAAATAATCTTTTTCTCAAGTCCATTAGAAAGCTGAGGCCACAAAGCAACTGGGTAAACTAAATTCAAAGAATGGAAAGCCCTTCTGAAGGGAGAATGTGACCCATGAATAGTTTCACCTTTGGTCGAACAGGACAGGATGAGGTGGTTGTTCTAAAAACAAGTAAGGAAAAAGCAACTGAAATTTTAACAGACTTTTAAAGGCTGAGTATGGGTTGGATAAAGAGTTCCTTTACGGTTATTGGGAGTTTCCAAAATAATCAACTCACAAGTTATTTCTAATGGGTAAGTTATAATAAATATTGGGGCAAGGGAAAAGATGGAGTAGAGTTTTTCTTGTTGGTGCCCCTGTGGGAGGAGCAGGAAACCCTCTCTTTCCTCCCAGAATGCAGCAAAGAGTCTACTGATTATGAGGGAAGCAAAAGCTCTTTTCTCTCTGCAAGGGGTCAGGCAGGATATGCACCTGCACTCAGAATCTCACACAGTTCCAAAGCAAAAATCTATTAATATTGTCAATGGTGGTGAGAGAGAGGAGGTTAGAAAATTCTCTTCTGCCCAAGGCCTTGCATAGAAACAGAGTAGGGTGCCATGGAGGGGGAGTGGTAGGAATGCTGAAATAGCTCCACCCTCAAAGTTTAGGAGCACAGGCCTAACCTCAAACTGAAGCCTAATCAGGGCAGCTGAGAATACCCTGCCTTCACCACAAACAACAGCAGTGTATTGCTGGGGGAAGGGCAAGAGCATGTAAAGAGGCTCTCTGTGTACACACTGGCATGCAGAGGTTGCAGGAATTGCAGTCACATTATCTGGAGGTTCTGGTTATTCCACTATTGCCTGTATCAATAGCTAGAGAAAGTCCCAGGAACAGTCAAATTCTGGAGAAAACTACATTCTGCATGCATCTTCCACTGAAGAAATTGTACTAGCAGAGAAGTGCAGAACAAAAATGAGGTGCATTCTCCAGGAAACTGCCCCTTACCCCTGGACTCTATTGACAAAACTTAACATTATGACAATTGGCAAAAAAATATATATATTAAGGATCCAGAACTATTTTCACCAATGATATAGGAAATAATAAACTTGGAACTGTGAGACAATAAAATAGTATAACAAGCATGGTATATCTTCTTTCTTCTTTTTATTTTTATTTTATCTATGTATTTTTATTTAAGGTAAGTTTATTTATTTATTATTATTATTATTATAAAGATGTGGAGTACAATTCAGGGTTAAGCATACAAACATTGACTATGCAGGTACCCTTGTTAATGAGGTATGCCCCTCCCTCCCCTAGCAGTTTCCCTCAACTCCCAATCCCACCCCCCTCCCCTGACAGTTTCTCATTACTGCCAAACACTTTCTTATAGTATTATAATTGTTCAAGGTCCGCTTATGAGTGAGAACATATCGTACTCTGTTCTTTGTTTCTGTGATAAATCACTGAGTATGATCGACTCTAAATCCATCCAAGTTGCTGTGAAGTCCATATATTTGTCCTTCTTTATGGCTGCATAACATCCCATTGTGTATATGTACCACATTTTCTTTATCCAGTCCAACTTCAGTGGGCAGCATGGTTGGTTCCATGTTTTTGCTATTGTAAATAGAGCTGCAACAAACATACATGTGCAGGTATCTTTTCTGTAGAATGATTTGAGTTCCTCCGGGTATATTCCCAATAGGGGAATTGTAGGGCCATATGGAAGGTCAATTTCTAGTTCTATCAGAAATCGCCACACTGTTTTCCAAAGAGCTTGCACTAGTTGGCATTCCCACCAGCAGTGTAGAAGCGTTCCTTTTTTTCCACATCCTCGCCAGCATCTGCTGTTGTTTGCTTTATTAATGATGGCCATTCTTACTAGGGTTAGGTGGTATCTCAATGTGGTTTTAATTTGCATTTCTCTGATAATGATTTAGGCTGAGCACTTTTTCATGTGTCTGTTGGCTGCCCATGTATCTTCTTCTAAGTGTCTATTCATGTCTTTTGACCACTTTTTAAAGGAGCGTTTGTTTTTTTCCTTTCAGCGCATTTGAGTTCCTTGTAGATCCTAGATGTTAGGCCTTTGACAGATACAGTTGACAAATATTTTTCCCATTCTGTGGACAGTCTCCCTGCTTTCTTGATGGTTTCTATCGCTTTGCAGAAGCTTGTTAGTTTGATGAGGTCCCACTTGTCTATCTTATTTCTTTTGTTTGTTTGTTTTGTTTTGTTTTGTTTTGTTTTTGAGTTGGAGTCTCACTCTGTCACCCAGACTGAAGTGCAGTGGCCGCTCCCAGCCACTGCAGCCTCGACCTGCTGGGCTCCATCGATGCTTCCACCTCAGCCTTCCAAGTAGCCAGAACTACAGGCGCGCGCTGCCACGCCCGGCTATTTTTTTGATTTATTGTAGACATGAGGTCTCACCTGCCCAGGCAGGTCTCGAACCCATGGGCTCAGGCAATCCACTCACCTCGGCCTCCCAAAGGCACGGGATTACAGGCTGAGCCTCCAAGCCCGACTTATCTTGTTTCTTAAGGTACTGGCCTTTAGGGTTCTGAATAGGAATTGGTTGCCAGTTCCAATTTCCATAAGGATATATCATGCATTTTCTAAGATTCTTATAGTTTGAGGTTTTACGTTTAGGTCTTTGATCCATTTAGAGTTAATTTTTTGAGTAAGGTGATAGGTAGGGGTCCTGTTTCAATCTCCTGCATGTGGTCAGTCAGTTTTCCCAGCACCATTTACTCAATAGGTTCTCCTCTCCCCAGTGGTTGTTGGTGGAGGCTTTGTCAAAGATGAATTAGTTGAGGATTTGAGGTTTTGCTTCCGGATTCTCTATCCTGTTCCATTGTCTATGTGCCTGCTCTTGTACCAATACCAGGCTGTTTTGATTACTGTAGCCTTATAGTAAAGTTTGAATCTGGAAGTGTTATACCTTCTGCTTTGTTTCTTTTGCTAAGGATTGTTTGGGCTATTCGTGGTTGTTTATGTTTCCATATGAATTTCTGTATTGTCATTTCCAGGTCTGAGAAGAATGATGTTGGTAGCTTAATGGGTATTGCATTGAGTCTGTAGATTATCTTTGGTAGGATGGACATTTTAACAATGTTGATTCTTCCTATTCATGAGCATAACATATTTTTCCATTTGTTTGTGTCTTCTTGGATTTCTTTGAGTACAGTTTTGTAGTACTCATTGTAAAGTTCTTTCACTTCTCTGATTAGGAAGTTGCCAAGGTATTTCATTTTTTTTGTGGCTATTGTGAATGGGATTGTGCTTTTAATTTGGGTCTCTGCCTGCTTGTTGTTGGTGTATAGGAATACAACTGTCTTTTGCATGTTTATTTTGTACCCTGAGACTTTGCCAAAGTCCTTTATCAGTGCAAGCAGGTTTTTGACAGATTCTTTTGGATTTTCAAGTTATAGGATCATATCATCAGCAAAAAGGGATAACTTGACTTCCTCTTTTCCTATTTGGATACCCTGATTTTCTTCTCTTGTCTAATTACCCGAGCTAGGACTTCCAACACAATATTGAACAAGAGGGGTGAGCGTGGGCAGCCTTGTCTTGTTCCAGTTTTCAGGGAAAATTTTTCCAGTTTCTGTCCATTTAGCAATATGTTAGCTGTAGGTTTATCATAGATGGCACTTACTATTTTGACGTATGTTCCTTCTATACCTAGGTGTTGGAGGGTCTTTGTCAAGAAGGGATGCTGGATTTTATCAAAAGCTTTTTTTTCATCTAATGAGATAATCATGTGGCTCTTGCTTTTACATCTGTTGATGTATTTAATGATATCTATGGTCTTGTGAATGTTGAACCAGCCCTGCAACCTGGGGATGAAGCCTACTTGGTCATGGTGGATGATTTTTGAGATGTGTTGTTAGATCCAATTTGCTAGAATCTTGTGGAGGATTTTTTGCATCTATGTTCATAAGGGATATTGGCCTGTAGTTCTCTTTTTTTTGTTGGATCTTTACCCGGTTTTGGTATCAGTGTGATATTAGCGTCATAAAATGATCTGGAGAGAATTCCATCTTTCTCAATTGCCTGGAATACTTTCAGCAGGATTGGTATCAGCTCCTCCTTGTATGTTTTGTAGAATTCTGCTGGAAAGTCTTCTGGTCCAGGGCTTTTTTTTTTTTGGTAGGTAATTTTCGTATGACAGAGTCAATTTCCTGGATTGTTAGTCGTCTATTTAATGTCTCAATCTCTTTCTTGTTTCAACATGGGGAGATTGTGTGATGTCAGAAAGTCCTCCCTTTCATTTAGGTTATCAAGTTTGTTTCCACACAGGTACATAGTAATTGCTGATAATCTTTTGTATTTCTTCGGGGTCAGTTTGATTTGATCTTCTGTATTTCTGATGGTGTTTATTTGGGCTTTTTCTCTCTTTTTGTTGGTCATTCTGACTAAGGGCCCATCAAATCTTGTTAATTCTTTCAAAGAAGCAGCTTTTTGTTTTGTTGATGTTTTTTATGATATTTTTGTCTTCTATGTCCCATATTTGGGCTCTTATTTTTGGGATTTGGATACTTCCGCTAAAGTTGGGGTTTTTATGGTTTTCTCTTTCCAGCTCCCTTAGGTGTTTTATTAGGCTCTCAACTTCTGCTCTTTCCATTTTTTTGATGTGTGCTTGTAGAGATATAAATTCCCCTCTGAGAACTGTTTTCATGGCATCCCAGAGGTTTTGGTAAGATGTTTCTTCATTCTCATTTGTTTCCAGAAATCTTTTAATTTCTGCTTTGATTTCAGTGATGACACAGTAGTTGTTCAACATCATGCTATTTAGTGTCCATATCTTTGTGGGCTTTGGGGAAATATTGGTGGTGTTGATATTCATTTTTATTCCACTGTGGTCTAAGAATGTGCATGGCAAGATTTCAACCTTCTGGAATTTGTTTATGCTTGATTTATGGCCAAGTATGTGATCAATCTTGGGGTATGTTCCATGTTGTGATAAGTAGAATTTATATTCTGTGATTGTTGGGTGGAATAATCTGTAGGTATCTATTAAATCCATTTGGTCAAGTGTCAAGTTTAGGTTCTGGATCTCCTTGTTGATTTTTTGCCTCAATGATCTATCTAGGATTGTCAGTGGTGTATTCAAGTACCCTGCTATAATAGTGTTAGAGTCAGTATCTGTTTTTAGTTTTTAGTTGTTTTAAAAATGCTGGTGCTCCTGTGTTTGGGTACGTATATGTTTAGGATGGATATTTCTTGCTGATGGATTGAAGCTTTTGTAGTTATGTAGTATCCTTTGCATCTTTTAAAATTTTTGATAGCTTAAAGTTGTTTTATCTGATATTAAGATTGCAACTCGTGCCTTCTTTTATGATCCATTTGCCTGGAAACTCGTTTTCCATCCTTTAATTTTGAGTCTGTGTGCATCCCTTCAAGTATGTGGATGCAGTACCTGGATGCAGTAAATAATTGGGTCATGGTTTCTTATCCAGTCCATCATTCCATGTCTTTTCAGTGGTGGGTGCATTTAGTCAATTTACATTCAGGCTGATTACTGAAATATGATTATTTATCCCTGTCATGAGGTTCTTACAAAGTTTTTCCTTTGTTTCTTTGTTTTCTTTTGGCTTCGGAGTTAATGCATGTGTGTGTTTTCAAATTTCTTGTTGCACTGTATTCTTTGCTGATCTGTGCTCTGGTGTTCTGTTGGGCAGTGTGTGGTCAATCTTTTTCCTCTTTCCTTCTTCTGTGCTTAATACCTTTAAGTGTCTCCTGTACAGCTGGTCTGGAAACTGCATAATCTCTTAGGGATTGGATGTCTAGGAAGGATTTTAATTCTCCATCACTGATGAAGCTGAGCTTGCCTGAATAAGAAATTCTTGGTTTAAATTGTTTATCATTGAGGACTTTGAATATAGGACTCCAGACCCTTCTTTCTTGTAGTGTTTCTGCTGATAAGTCTGCTGCTATTCTGATTGGTTTTCCCTGGTAGGTAGTCTGATCTTTCTCTCTTGCTGCCTTTAGGATTTTTTCTTTTGTGCCTACTTTGTGTAGGTGAATTACTATGTGTCTAGAGGTTGGTCTTCTCATTTGATGTCTTTGGGGGGTTCTCTGTATCTCTTGTGCTTGGCTGGTCACATCTCTGGTGAGATAAGGAAAGTTTTCTTGGATTACTTTCCTGGAATACTTGCTCCAAGTTGTTCTCCATTTCCCTTTCTTCTTCTGGGATACCAATCAGGCATAGGTTCAGCCTCTTGATATAATCACACATCTCTTGGAGTCTTCATTCTTTCTTTCTGAGTCTTCTTTCTATGTTTTTTACAGATCAGGTTAATTCCATGTTCTGATCTTCAAGTTCTGAGATTCTTTCTTCAGCTAGATTAATTCTGCTTTCCATGCCTGTCCTATTGTTATTTATTCTCTGGATGAAAACTTTTATTGCCAAAATCTCTGTTACGAGTTCTTTTAGTGTTGTATCTTATCTTTCTTGAGTCTTATTCCCTCTTTCCAACTATTCCCTTAACCCTGTTGCATTCTGGAGACAGCCTTTGGTGACTTCCATTGTTTGGGCACCAATGTCTGAATTTTCAGGAGTTTTGTCTTTGGTACACTTGAAATTGCCTGAGGTCTTTCTTTGGCTTTTCCTCATTTGTGATAGATTTCTTGTTTTTCCCTTTAGTTCTGTTATTCAATGTCAGTGCGAGAGGCTTTCCCTTCTGATGTTTGCCCAGACCTCTATTCTTCCCTGATCCAGTCTCTGGATTTGTTCTATTGTGAAATAGAATGATGGATGGGAAGCTTTGGTGTCTCTTGTAGATTTTGAAATTCAAATAAAGTGGGAGATGGGGCACACCGATCTCTTTGGAATTCTTCCTCCTCCCTTTCTGGCCACACCCTTTGTCCCACAGTTGGATCAGTGTAGGGGGTAGGGTGCTTGGAACTCAGCACTTGTCAGGTCCCTCTGAAGTTTGTGCTCTCAGGATATTCCCTTTTGGCCACGATCAAGCCCTGAGTAGTTGATCCACCAGTCACAGAGATCAGATCTGTGGTCCATGATGAGCAAGTCAGAGCATTTTCCTGCCCCATCTTCAATATGGTGGTGGGGTGCCTGTTTTGTCCTCTTCCGTGGAACTTGCCTCTGGACTCTGTCTGCAGCCCCTTCCAGCATGGTACTGAAGTGATGAGGCAAAGCCCAGAGCAGTCTCTCTCCTCCTTCAATGGTGAGGGAGCGCCTGGAGTGACAGTGTTTCCTTGCTACTTTTCCAGAGGAAAACTTCTGTCCATTTTGAAAAAACAATGGTGCTCTGCTTCTGTGACATGGGAAGAGCCAGGAACAAGTTAGAGAAGCTGCAGCACCTGCTGTTGCACAAGGGGCCTGGCCACCTGCTCAGAAGCCCCACTTAGACAGTCTCTTCCAGCATTTCCTTGCCAGGGAGGGTTTGTTGAATTAAAAAAAAGAAAGAGAAAATAGCGCTCAGCTTCTGCATCCCAGGAATCGCTAGAGTCCAAGCCCATATGCTGTGTCACTAGCTGCTGCACCAGGAGAGCCCTGGCTGCTAGCTCCCTAGCCCTCATTCAATCAGCCACTCACACTCCCACTTGCTCACCAGCACATACACGAAATTTTCCATACACTCACTCACTCACATGGGGACTCGCATGTGAGTTTGACTGGCTCAGTCATCATCTTCCCCTGTCTCTTAAGGTAGATTTCTTATAGACAGTATATGTTTGGATCTTGATGTTTATATATATAATCTGATAATCTCTGCCTTTTATTTGGACTACTTAGACCATTTACAGTTAATATAGATATTGACATGGTTAGGCTTAACTACTATTTTGCTAGTTGGTTTCTAGCAAATTGTGATTTATTAACTGTTTATTTGCTTTATTTTTTGTTCCTTGTTTTTTCTCCTGACTTTTTTGGACTGATTAAGTATTTTATGTGACTTAGTTTCATCAATTTAAAGATATGAACTGGATGACTACTGACATATTCTGTAATAATAAATAAAATGACTGCAATATTCTCACACTTTACCCTCCTAAGAATGAAAAGTCATGGAACTGGAAGAATGTCCTTATCTTGCACTAGAAATAATTATTTCAAAAAAATGGTAAGACAAAATTTTGGATAAGTTAATTACCCATTGGTTTGGCCCATCTAGATTTATTTCTTATGATCGAAATTTGGGAGAAATCTTGGGACTTGTTTTGTCCAAAGAATGAAGATTGAATTCCTGGTGTTCTACTAGCTCTCTCTAAAGATTCCACTTGCATAATCTGGAGAAAAAGGAGATACTGCATTCCTAATAACTCAATTTATAGGAAATCAATTACAGCTATTACTCCTCTGTTCACAGTGCCCAGGTGATACTTACCACCTTGCTACTTTTCAGATGGCATGAGAAAATTACTATCAAAAAATGGGATAGGGTAGATGATGCTGAACAACAGAGTTTTTGCACTCTGTGTGACCATAAATCAAGACGATATGTTGCTAAAACAGCTGTCTGGGTGTGAAGGAAAGCAGATTGCGGCCACCTGCCCAGACGTTGGCTGTGGCTGAAAATTAGCTTGGAAAGACAACAAATTTCTAATTGAATAGTTAACTGAATAATGAGTCTAATAGAGCACCATTCCCTTCAATAATGCTGGTAATGAGTATATTTTCACCTCACTCAGGAAAAAACTATTAGATATTTTAATGATTATGGAACCTTCTGTCTTTAAAAGTCAGTGGTTCAGTATGGTAGAAATCAAGGTAAAGAAATAAATTTGTGTGCAAACTATGATAAATACTAATTATGGCAGCACTTTACTGGACAATGAAACCTTTAGTAATGTTCTATAATGGCCCAAGTGTCAGAAGTAAAGGGGGAATGTATTGTCTCTGATGTATAAAATGTTGGGACTAGACAGATAAGAAAACATTATGCCATCCCTATAGAGGTAGACGGAAAGCGTTACATAATGACACTTGGAAGATAATGTCTGTAAAATTTTACTACAATACCTGGGATATGATTCTGTCCACAAACTAGATGTAATCTAGTATTCACTAAGCCATGATGGCCTCTCATTACCACCCAGGTCACTAGAATGTGTGAGGTATGAGAATAAATGGAGAATCACAGTGCAATTTAACCCATTTGATGTGTCAGTTATTTTTTAAATCTCTACCACAGTTATATGGTGAGCAAAAGATTTTTATTTCATTGATAGACTAAAATGAATATGAGAGTCATGTGAACAATGATCCCTGTGATGAGGAAATATTTTGCAGATTAATATCTGCCTCTTATTAATATTCATAATAAATATCACTGTAAGTTATGTGCAAAATGGCTTTTCAATAGCTTTTAGAAACCTCAAAAATGCACTGTTAGGTATCATATTACAATAAATTGTTATAAGGTGATATTAAGTCTGAGTGATTTGGTCAACCAAAAAGAATAATTAGTATGTGATTGGGTAAAGAAAAGTTGGAAGTAATACTCTTCTCTATACCTAATGGCTCTCAAAATAATAGTTCTGATAAAATAGTATGAAGAGTTCATGAAAATTTTTAAAATTCAAATTCTATTTAGCATTGATATATTTATTCTTTCAACACTTTGGGTGATATATTAACAAAAATATTATTTATTTTATTTACTTTTTCTGTTTATCATATAAACTCCATTTGAGCTTTAAAGAAATTTTTTGACAGAAAAAAAAGTGACTACAACTTCAAATTACAGTGATACTATTTCTTATCTAAGCCATGGAGTTAGGCAGTGCTTTCTAACAATTTTGTGTACAATTGTAAAGATTATTTGATTCACTTATTTGTCTGCTAAATTAAGTGTAATAACATGGTAAGTTTTTATCTTTTTTTTTTTTTGAGTACCCCTCATTACAAAAAGTTTTTAGCAAACATTAATATGTTACTAGAAAATGTGATACCTCTGGAATAATGCAATTTGTTAATATTTTTTCCAAAATATGTGACAGTATAACTAATGCCCTCTTAAGTGATAAGTAAGGAATCTTAGTGATTATAGGGGTATTGTTTCTATATTTGGTGCTTTTGTAAGGAAAAACTAGACCATGGAATATAATGCTACTACTTGAACACTTGAAGAATTATTCAGATTGATTCATTCCCTTTTACTCTAACCTTTTGATGATGGGATTTAAGTTTAGACTTTTCAAAGCACTTCTGTATACCATAATGATATAGTGACTTTCAGTGAAAATTCAATATACTAATGGTTTTGAAAGGTTTTTACTTATGGCCAGTATAAGATTTATTAATTGATTGAATACATTAATCAACATAATCAGAGAGATTGTTCCAAAATACTAATGCCATTGTAGCCAATAGTTTTAGTTTTAGTTATTCTTACATAGTTCCTATATAGTTTCTATATTTCCTACTTAGTTCTTCCATATAGTTCTTCTTATATGTTGCAGACTGTTGACACTTAATTTTGTATAAATAGGAGCCAATTATTTACATCTAATTGTGTTTTAGATTTCAAATTTTATGAGCAGTCCCAATCTACTGTACCCTAACATACATTTCTGATTTAAAGGGCACAAAATAAGGGGTAAATGGGAAAACAACGTAATTCCCAAGAGCTTCTCTGGACAAGATACAAGCATTATATTGTTTCTACTTATGGTGACAACATGGAGAGTAAGTTCAGTCTAAGAAATAATTGATGGTAGAAAAAACATTTATTTCAAAGTAGGCTGCCTTGCTTCTTCCTTCTTCCTTGATTTTGGGGCTTTCTGTCACTTCTCTGTTGTATTCCAGTGTTCTTTTTTAGATGATCTATCTGAAGTGTGGTTATCTACTTGTTATTTTGGTTCCTCTCCATGAAGAGACAAGTACCAAATGCATCTAGTCAGTCATTTTGAAGCCCCTTTATCAGTACAAGATTTTAATATCATTTTTCAAATACTCCTACATTCTAGTACTTTTAAAAATACATTTCTTTTGAATCTTCATATAGATGATTGTGCATTTTTGAATATAGTTTTATTTCTTTCTCTCCAATCTATGAGGATTTTATGTGTTATCCTTGCATTATTTTACTGACTAAAACCACCAGTGCAATTCTGAGTAGAAGTAATTGAAGAAACATATTTCTTTTTTTGTTCCTGATTACATCACACTGAGTGTTTAGCAGTTTTTGACCAAAATGGCATGACACCTATTCCCCATCCTCCCTATTCCTCTGACCTCACCCTGAGTGACTGTATTTTTGTTTCTCCAGATGAAGAAAATCCTCAAAGGGAAACGTTTTGCACATATGGAATAGGTGAAGCAAAAAACAGCAGAAGCACTAAAAGTCATCAAAATTGATGAGTTCAAAAACTGTTTTGAGCAGTGGAAAAAGTGTCTTGATAGGTGTGTTGCATCAAATGGAGAATACTTTGAAGGTGAGTGAAGTTTAAACATGTAAGAACACATACACAATTAAAAAAAAATTCCAAGGTTTTTTGGGTCTCGCCTCATACATTTTCCCCCCTCTGTACTGTTTTCCTTTATTTCAGTAACTTTAGAGGTTACAAATAGTTTTTGATCTGAGCTTTAAGTATACCCATTACACCCATCTGTATACATTGTACCCAATAGGTGATTTTTCAGCCCCTGCTCCTCCGTTCTCTACTGAGTCTCCAGTGTCCAGTATACCATTCTCTATGTCTTTGCTGCTCCTTAGTTTAGCTCTCCCACTTATAAGTGAGAATGTGCAGGGTTTGGTTTTCTTTTCCTGAGTTAGTTCACATAGGATGATGTTCTCCAATTCCATCCGTGTTGCTGCAAAAAGCATTATTTCATTATTTTTGATAGCTGAAAAGTATTCCATAGTAAATAATGTATATATAAAAATAGTGTGTGTGCATGTGTGTGTGTGTGTGTGTGTGTGTGTGTGTGTGTGTAGTACATTTTTATTATCCACTGATTGGTTGATGGGTATTTGGTTGATTCTGCATCTTTGCAATTGTGAATTATGCTGTGATGAACATACAGGTGCAGGCATCTCTTTTATAGATCAATCTCTGTTCCTTTGCATGGGATTGCTGGATCAAACATCAGATCTACTTTCGGTTTTTGAGAAATTGCCACACCAATTTTCATAGAGGTTGTACTAATTTATACTCCCACCAACAGTGTATAAGTTTTCTCTTTTCTCCACATCTGCACCATCATCTATAGTTTTTTCAGTTCTTAAATAATGGGCTCTCTGATTGGTTTAAGGCGGTACTCATTGTGGTTTGAATTTGCATTTCTCTGACTATGAGTAGTATTGAGCACTTTTTTAATGTTTGCTGACCATTTGTATAAACTCTTCTGCGAGATGTCTGTTCATGTTGTTTGTCCACTTTTTAATGGGGTTATTTGCTTTTTTCTTATGTAAATTTGTTTGGGCTCTTTGTAGATTCTGGGTATGAGTCCTTTGTTAGATGTATAGTTTGCAAATATCTTCTCCCATTCTGTAGGTTGCCTATTTGCTCTGCTGATTATTTCTTTTACTGTACAGAAGCTTTTTAGTTTAATTAAATCTCACTTATTTTTGTTTTAATTGCATTTGCTTTTGGGGTTTTAGTCATAAATTCTTTGCCTAGGTCGATGTCCAGAAGAGTTTTCTTCCCCTAGGTTTTCTTCTAGGATTTTTTATGATTTTGGATCTGACATTTAAGTCTTTAGTCCATCTCTAGTTAAGTTTTGTATATGAGGAGACATAGGGATCAAGTTTCATTTTTCTGCATGTAGCTATCCAATTTTTCCAGCAACATTCATTGAATAAAGTGTCCTTTCTCCAGTGTATGTTTTTTGTCTGCTTTGCCAAAGATAAGTTGGTTGTAAGTATTTGGGTTTATTTCTGGATTCTCTATTCTGTTCTATTGGTCCATGTGTTGCTCTTGTACCAGTGCCGTGCTGTTTTGGTTACTATGGCCTTGTAGTATAATTTGAAGTCAAGTAATGTGATACAGCCAGCTTTGTTCTTTTTGTTTAGGATTGTTTTGGTTTTTCTGGCTCTTTTTTGGCTCCGTATAAATTTTCAGATTGTTTCTTCTAATTCTATGGGGGAAAATGACATTGGTAGTTTTATGGGGATTGCATTGAATCTATACATTATTTTGAGTAATATGGTCATTTTAATAATATTGATTCTTCCAATCCATGAGCATGGGATGTGTCTCCATTTGTTTGTGTCCTCTACAATTTTTTCATCAGAGTTTTGTAGTTCTCCTTGTAGAGGTATTTCATCTTCTTGATTAAATATTTTCCCAGATATTTTAGCTTTTTTGTTGCTATTGTAAATGGAATTGAGTTCTTGATTTGATTCTCAGCTTGGTTGCTGTTGGTGTATAGCAGTGTTACTGATTTTATGTGTTGAGTTTGTAACCTGAGACTTTACTGAATTTATTTATCAAGTCTAGGGGTCTTTTGGAGGAGTCTTTAGGATTATCTAGGCAAAAGATTATAAGATCATCATACAGAGATATTTTGATTTATTTTCCAATTTGGATATATGTTTTATTTCTATTTCTTGCCTGATGGCTCTGGCTAGGGATTCCAGTACTATGTTGAACAGTAGTAGTGAAAGTGGGCATCCTTGCTTTTTTCCAGTTCTGAGGGGGAAAGTGTTCAACTTCTCCTTATTTGGGATGACGTTAGCTGTAGGTTTGTCAGATATAGATTTTATTAATTTGAGAAATGCTAATTCTACACCTATTTTGCTGCCTATTATCCCTTTTTATAATGGTCTGCACAAAAACTGAGTACTCAGTTCTTAGTTCATTCCTTACTTTCTCTCCTTCTCCAAAACACACGCCTTCCAATGTACCCTTTGAAATTCATGGTTCTTAATCACAAAAATTCCCTTTATTCTCATCCTCTTTTCCTAATGCAGACTGAAAGCTGGCTTTCCCCTGTGAACACTGATTCCCTTACTTTCCTTTCATTTGTAAGCTCTTTTCTCTCCCATAAACCTTATAACATGGCCATGGAGGGTAGATGTCATCCTGGCCTTTTACTATGCTTCCAGATAATTGTCCTGCTATCCAAAATCCACAACATCTTTGATGAGTATGGCATCAGACTAGAAATCTGTATTTGGTAATTGAGGATTGATGAATGTGAGTCAGCAAACTGCTCGGTCCTTTTTCCCCTTTCCAATCTCTGCCTTTGAATATTGGCAGTTCTTTGGTAATTCCCTCTTATTGTTTGCTACCTTAAGCCTGTGGTTTTATTTTTAAATTTAAATTTTATTTATTGATTTATTTTGTAGAGATGAGGTCTTACTATGTTACCCAGGCTGGTTTTGAATTCCTGGGCTCAAGCCATCCTCCCACCTCAGTCTCCCAAAGTGCTGGGATTACAGGCATGAACTGCCATGCCTGGCCAAGCCTGTGGTTTTAAAGACTGATATGTAGAATATATCATTAAGGTCATACCCAAAATAATGGGTGTGTCTACACCTAAAGTGTATTAGAAGAAAATAATAACAACAACAAACACTGAGCAAACTTACCTCTTTATGAATCATTTGCTTTATCTTTACTTGATGACAAGATACCCTCTTCCTTCACTTGCTCAATGACATCTCTACAGTAATTATTGTCTGCCTCTCTTGAATTACCAGTTTTTTGCTCTCCACTAAATTGTTTTCATCAGCATATTTTAAAAACCATCTTTACAAAGTCTTCTTTTGGCTTTACTTCCCTTGCTTGTTAATGTTTATTTGCTCTTTATACTAAAACCCCACCAATCATGCTGTTTCTCCCACCACTGCACTAGAACTGCTTTTACTTATACAGTCACCAATTCCCTCCATGCTGCTAAATTCAACATCAATTCTCAGTCTTTATCCTATTATTACTATCTAGGACTTCATACTCCCTTGGTTTTCCTTCCATCTGGCTGGTACTCCTTCCTAGTCTCCTTTGCTGAATCTTAATCTCCCCAGTTTCTTCATGTGGAATCTCCATTCTGATTTCTATTTATTTATTTATTTAAGACAGGATCTTGCTTTGTCACCCAGGCTGGTGTGCAGTGGCATGATTATAGCCTTCTCAGCCTCAAACCCATGGGCTCAAACGATTCTCCTGCCTTGGCTGATTTCTATTTATGTCTCCCTCCTTCTGTTTATACTTACCTCCTTGAGATCTTAGGTAGTTCTAAAAGCCATCTACATTCTGCTAATTCCCAAAGTTTTATTTCAGTAAAGATAACAGTGTCTTTAGCTTGAATCTGCCTCCTAAACTTTAGAGTCCTTTATACAACTGCCTATTCTACATTTCACATGAATGTCAAATATGACGCTCTTCTAAGTGTGGTTTATGTACTGGTACCCATTCACAAATTATTTGTTACCAGTCTACAATGACATAAGTGCAAAAATGAGACTAAAAGCTTGGAAATTTCTACAGCAGCTTGCTGTTGCCTCAATGAAACGCATCATCAGTGTTCTTGTCTCATTGAACAGAGTGTAGACCAGTTTAGATGATGTCAACCTAACATGATGAAATGCATGCGGCATGAGATGTTCTATTTATATGCAATAGGACCAAATATTGACCCTCAATAATTGCAAATAATAGTAATAAGCCAGTTCTTTACCTGAGATAGTTTGAGAAGGACTGGTCTACTAGACATCACAAATTCAAGATACTTTATTTATTTAAAAAGTAATGTTATTGAAATAACATTTTATTTATTTTATATGTATATATACTTAAATAGCATAAGTCAATCTTAAAAAGCTATCATGGAGACAGCCTTATACCTACTCTATTTATTTATTTACACATACATACATACAAGTAAAAGATGAATGAAAACTCATTGTAAACAAACATGAAAGAACATAGAATTTTCTAGATAGATGTATCTGTTCATCACTGCTGCCTTCTTCTCACTGATTCTAATGACTCGCTTAGAGGAAACGTCTCTTCATAGTTTAATGTATACTTTTAGTGACTGTAGATATATGATTTTAGTTTTGCCTTTTAAAAAGTAAAATGAGTCGGGCTCGGTGGCTCAGCCTGTAATCCCGCACCTTTGGGAGGCTGAGGTGAGTGGATTGTCTGAGCTCGCGGGTTCGAGACCTGCCAGGGCAGCGAGACCTCATCTCTATAAAATCAAAAAATCAGCTGGGCGTGGTAGCACATGCCTGTAATTCCGGCTACTTGGAAGGCTGAGGCGGAGGATCGCCAGAGCCCAGCAGGCGAGGCTGCGGTGGCTGGGAGCGGCCACTACACTCCAGTCTAGGCGACCGAGTGAGACTCCAACTCAAAAATAAAATAAAATAAAATAAATAAAAAGTAAAATGAGATTGTACTTATAATGTATTATTATGTAAGTTGATTTTTTGCCACTAAATATTATACTTGGAGATCTTTTCTGGTCAGTTCACACAGATTTGTGCCCCAAATAGTCATAGCATGCAACATAATTTTAAAAATCATTCTACTACTGTTGAACATTCTGGTTGTTTTGAGTTTTTGTTATTATAATACTGCTACATCGAACATGCACTTCTTTACATGTACCTTGTCCACCAATATAAAGTGTCTGCAAGATATATTCCTAGAAGAAAAGCGCTATGTCAAGGGTATGTATATCTGAAATGCTGCTGCTCCTGGGTTGCACTCCATTAACTCTGCATCCATCTGCAAGCCATTAAGCAATGCATATTATGGCCATTTCACACTTTCTTTTTTTTTGAGTCAGAATCTCACTCTGTCATCAGGTTGGAGTGCAACGGCACGCTCACGGCCACTGCAGTTTTGATCTGCTTGGCACAGGCGATCCTTCTGCTTCAGCCTTCCAAGTAGCTAGAACCATAGGCATGTGCCACAATGCCTGGCTAATTTTTTTTATTTATTGTAGAGACGAGGTCTTGCCATGTTGCTCAGGCTGGTCTTGAATTCGTGAGCTCAGGCAATCCTCTTGCCTCTGCCTCCCAAAGTGCTGAGATTACAGGTTCAAGCCACCGTGCCCGGTAATTTCACACTTTCATCACTCCCTGGATATCTTTTTTTTTTCAGTCAGGTTCTCATTCTCTCACCCGAGCTGGAGTGCTGTGGCATAATCATGGCTTACCGCAGCCTTGACCTCTTGGGCTCATGTGAAACTTCCACTTCAGCCTCCTGAGTAGCTGGAACTACAGGTGCATGCCACTACATCTGGCTTATTTTTTTATTTTTTGTAGAGACAAGGTCTCACCATGTTGCCTAGAATGGTCTCAAGCTCTTGAGCTCAAGCTATTCTCTTGCCTAGTCTTCCAAAGTGCTGGGATGACAGGCATGAGTCAATGTGCCTGGCCAACCCCCTGGATCTTGTCAAACTTAATTTTTGCCAATCTCATGAGTGAAAATACATTTTTCTATTGTTTTAATAAGCATTTTAATGTTTTATTAATTTAAGTATTCTATTACTTGCATGGTGACTTTCCCCCATTTTTTATTATTTGTTTTCTCAGTTGATTTGTAGAATGTTATACATATAATCAGATATTATAGATTTTTACCAATTTGTCTGATAGATATTGCAAGTATTTTTTCTCATTTTGCTGTTTGTCCTTGAATTTGTTAATCGTGTTCCAATTTATTATTAAAAATTAAGTCATACCCTAATTTTAAGTTTTGTAACAAATACCTTCAGATATCCCTACAGTGATCTGAACATATTAAGAAGTCAGGACCATTTGTTTTATAAAATAGTCAGAGCTTTTCCTTCTGTTGAGATATCCTGCTAAAAGTTAATGCTTACTATGTAATTAGATGAATATGGTTTTATTTATTTATTCTAGGGAAGATAAAAAGTTTTCTATAATTTTTTTTTTATATCACTTTGTTCTAACAGCATGTTGCCTCTTTAATTCAAAAGCCATTAGTGAGTGCTATTTGACACTCTTCCAAGGTATGGGCCTAGGGAAAATTAAATGGCCTTTTAACACTTAAATCTATAAGTGCAAATTTGAAAGCAAAGTTTTAGATCTTGATAAAAACAGATATTACAGGTTGAGGCAAAGACAGCTAACACTGTTTATAGTATGAAGGATCCTTAGTTTGCGGCTACTTTAATCTGAATTGTTACTCATCTTCCCATTATAAAGTCAAGATATGAAACCATGCAGTCTTAAGGGAGGATGACAGTGAACTTGAATTCAAACTGCTTGACTTGAAATTCCTGCTGTGCTACTTGTCCGCTATTTAATTTTGAGCAAGTTTTCTGATCATTTTAAGCCCCAGTTTTCTATTTTTAAAATAATTATAATAATAGCTGTGAATTAAAAAAAGAAAGAAAATATTCAAACCAGCAGGCATATAAGCCCTCAATGAACACAAATCAGCTATTACTAATTTTATAATCATTAACTGGGATAAGTAATATTTATCTCACATTCATAAGTACCACTAACCACTATTAAGTGAAATCTGGATAAAGTATATTGCATCACTGGTATGTTTGCCAGAGGAGTTTTGTTTGTTTGTTTGTTTTTGAGTTGGAGTCTCACTCTGCCCAGGCTGGAGTGCTGTGGTACACTCACGGCCACTCCAGCAATGACCTGCTGGGCTCCCGCAATCCTTTCATCTCAGCCTTCCAAGTAGCTGGAACTACAGGCGTGCACTACCATGTCCGACTGACTTTTTAAATTTATTTATTTATTGTAAAGTCCAAGATGCCCGGCTGGTCTCGAATGCATAGGTTTGGGCAATGCACTCACCTCAGCCTCCCATAGTGCTGGGATTACAGGCTGAGCCACCGAGCCTGGCCAGTTTTTTTAAGAAAAAAATTATTATGACAATGAGAATAAAAACAACATTATATAGATTGTCAGTTTGAGTCATTATGGCAAAACTATAATAAAACGATTCATGCTAAGAATTTAGTACCACAAACTAATGACCTCTGAAACATAATGCACTACCTTTGTTAGCCAGCAGGGCCTCAAGTATTACAAAATTACAATGTGAAACATATTTTAGGCTGGTGCAGTGGCTCATGCTTATAACTCACTTTGGGAGGCCAAGGTGAGACAATTACTTGAGTCCAGGAATGTAAGATCAGCCCGGACAACACAGCAAGACGCTGTCTCTATAAAAAAATAAAAATATTCATGGGGTGTGGTGGCATGTGACTGTGGTCCCAGCTACTCAGGAGGCTGAGGCAGGAGGATTCCTTAAGTCCAGGTTGCAGTGAGCTAAGATCACACCACTGTACTCCAGTCAGGGTGACAGAGTAAGACCCCATTTAAAAACAAAACATAGATATTATATCTATGTAATATATATATATATTATAAATATATATATATATATGGGAGGCTGAGGCGAGTGGATTGCCTGAGCCTATGGGCTCGAGACCAGCCAGGCAACTTGGTGAGATCTCGTCTCTACAATAAATAAATAAATAAATAATAAATAAATAAATAGATAAATAAATGGTGTGTGTGTGTGTGTGTAGCCACTAAGGTTTTGGGTTCAAATACATGTTGCTTAAAGTAACAATATATACATAAGCAACCAAAACTGTGTGTATTTGTGTGTGTCTATTATTAGGTGAGAGTTGGCTACATTCCAGAAAAAAGTTGCCAGGTACTACATAGCCTAGTAGTGTTTTTGTTTTTTTGCTGTTTTGTTCCCTCCCTACTTAACAAAAGCAAACTGCTGTTAGAGTAGGGATGAAATTGAAGAGGGTAAGGTCATGAGTTTTCTGAGGTATAAGCTATACGGTTTTAAAATCCCCCAAATTTCAGTGCATTTGTACTATTTGCATGTAGGCAGCAACTTTTACTATCTCTAGGAAAAGTTTTTCCTTTCCCAGTTCACGTGCAGCAGGTGGACCAAAAAGATATTTAGGCCAGTTTGCCCAGATTTGCCCTCAATCTGAGCATCGGCCTCCTGGTGGTAGAAAATCTTAAATGGAAAAGAGCAAGGGCTGGGGTTGCGTGGGGTAGGAGGGAAGAACCGGAATCCCGTTCAGGCAGGCGGCCGGCCAGGAGCACATTCCCCTACCCACCCTCTGCAACTGCCCGCGGGCTTGGGAAGCTCCTCCCCACCTTTCCTTCCTCCGCCTCCTGCTTCGCCGCCGCGACGGCGGGCGAAGCGTGAGCGCTGCGGTATTTTGTCCCGAACGGTGACCCCTCCGCCCGGGCAGCCTGTGGCGGCCGGCGGCAGCGGCGGCGGCAGCCGAGAGCCGAGCAGAGGCCTGGGCGGCCCGGCGGCCTGGAGGCCGCGAGAGGTGGAGGCCGGGCCGCCCTCGGGCGCCGCAGGAGCGGAGGCAAAGAGGCTGAAGCGAGCGGCCTCCTCCCGGCCACTGGGAAGGTGGGGGAAGCTCCGCGCGCCTCCCGCCGCCCCG
>NW_007074046.1:0-598 GCF_000164805.1 Carlito syrichta
AACAAAATAAATGAGTATTTTGATTTATTTTTGTTACATGGTATACTTAGTGTTTTGTAAGCCTCTTTTAGGTAGTTTGCTCTGTGAAAGTGTAGGTAAATATTTCACTGATTATATTGAAAAAATATTTTTTATTTTTAGTATATTTATTTATTTATTTTTGAGTTGGAGTCTCACTGTCATCCAGACTAGAAGTCACTGGTTGCCTCCAGCCACTGCTGTCTCGACCTGCGGGGCTCCGGCGATCCTTTCACCTCAGCCTTCCAAGTAGCTGGAAGTACAGGCGCATGCTACCATGCCCGACTAATTTTTTGATTTACTGTAGAGATGAAGTCTCGCCAAGTTGCTCAGGCGGGTCTTGAACCCACGGGCTCAGGCAATCCACTCACGTCGGCCTCCCAAAGTGCTGGGATCACATGCTGAGCTACCGAGCCCAGCAAGAAATATTTTTTAAGGATCATGTATGAATTTAGAGTGTATCTCAAAAGTATTGATCTCTTAGACAAGATCAGATGTCTGTGCTACACTATTCTTTATCTTGAGGGCATGTGACTATACATTATGCATGTAGCATATGTACACATGTGTATTCATATTT
>NW_007074047.1:0-740 GCF_000164805.1 Carlito syrichta
TTCACAATGACCTCTCTGAGGGTAGACAAGCACTAATTGAAGGTTCTAGACAGAGCTTCATGATCCCATCATGGCCCCATACAACTTAGACATACAAGAATGCTAACTTGTGATTATTTACTAGAAGAATCATAATTATGAAGAATTAATGGGACCACCCTAAAACCCTAAAATTGAAAAGGCTTCCAAAGTCTATCTGAATTAGCTCTGTGACACCTTTTATTCAATGACCACATTCCAACCAATTTGCAAGTGAAGGCTTGGCTCACCAAGGTCCATCACTATGTGACACCCAGCCCAACCCTTCAAACCCATAGGCCACTTTCCTACTCTTCTCTTTGCAGTTCCCAGGCTATTTCCCCACTTGCCCAAATTCTGTTCAGTTCTTTACCTGTAGTTGCAAAGTTCTTTAAAGAACACAGACATATGAATCACACTAGAAAGAGGGAATGGCAAATAGCATGTCAACAGAAAAGAAGGAAAATCGTCCTCACAGAGGACACTGGAGAGTTAGACTGAAAACTGAACAAGGGATAAACAAAATTAGAGGCAGCACTGTATAGGGAAGAGGAGAAAAGTGTACAAATATTGAAAAAAAGGCAATAAGGAAACTGCAAAATAGAGTTGTAAGGGGAAAGGACAAGACCACAGGGGAAGGGGAAGAAATAGGCATGAAAACAAAAGGCTTACAGAATTTGTAAAATAGGAAGAACTGTAGGGAGCACAGTGCATAATTATAA
>NW_007074048.1:0-1076 GCF_000164805.1 Carlito syrichta
CTACAAAATATTTAACTAGTACTTCCCCAAACTGCCAAAGTCATCAAGAGCAAGGAAAATGTAAGAAACTGTAATAGTTGAGAGAAGTCTATTACAAATGTTAAATGTAATATGGCATTCTAAATGACATCCTTAAATACAAAAATAATACTAAGTAAAAATTATGGAAATTTGAATCAAGTTTGGGCTTTGGTTTGCAATCATGCATTAACATTGACTCATTTTCTATAACAAATGTACTGTACTGATGTTAACAATAGGGAAGGAATTGTGGATTTTATGAAAACTATATTATCTTCTTAAGTTTTCTGTTACTTTAAAACTTTAAAAAACAAAATATATTTTTAAAAAGTATTAGAGAGGGGGCAAGATGGTGACGGCATAGGTGAACTGGTGAGATTCTCTGAACGTGAGTTCCCAAAAAGGCTATCACTTCGCTACCCCCATCCCCCAGCCCACCACCAACACCAACCGCGCTGGGGTCAGGACCGGGAACTTCAGTCCCATGCAAGGCTAGATATCGCACCCCTCCCCCCACTGCTGCTGTTCTACTCGTGTGTGGAAGTCTCCGGTCCCAGCCCCCTCCAGATCCCTCCCCAGCTGCATTGTCTCCAGCCCGGGCACCCGGCATCAAGCTGCCGGTCACACAGGGAGGCTCTGGGCACCCGCCCCTCAGAGACGTTGGTTAGATTTCTGGCTGAAGTCCTCTGTAGGGTCCCAGCGCCACTCTCGCTGTTTAGAGACTGCCCTTTGGAACTTTGGAGCTCTGGAACTCCGGGTCCACCCTGGCTGAGGCACTCAGCGTGAGACCCCAAACCAGAGGACCCAGACAAGCGGAGAAAAACAGATCTGCTTAAACTGCCTTGCCATTCTCCAGGCAGAGACTTCCATTGCCCTGCCCACCTATCAACAAACTTTACCTCATTTCCTAAGGCCAGGTATTGCAGCGTGCGGGGAAGTTTTGGGTCCCTGCTCTCTCCAGATCTCTCTCCGGCCCAGCACCCGGCACCGCAGGTCGCACAGGGAGGCTCTGAGCACCCGCCCCTCGAGACACCGGTTCCATTACTGGCTGAATA
>NW_007074049.1:0-790 GCF_000164805.1 Carlito syrichta
ATCAATTCCATTTTTCTGCCTGGTATTCTATTCCTTTCATTGCACTTCTTTGCATTTCATTTCACTCCATTCCATTCCATTCCACTTCATTCCATTCTGCTCCATTCCATTCATTCCACTCAATTCCATTCCATTCCAATCCTCCCCATTCTGTTCCTCCCTGATCCATTCCTGCCCACTCCATTCCATTCCATTTCATTCCAATCCATTCCTCTCCATTCCATTCCATTTCATTCCAATCCATTCCTCTCCATTTGTTTCCATTCCTCTCCATTCCATTGTATTCCTTTACATTCCTCTCCATTTTTCACCATTCCATTCCTCTCCATTCTTTTCCTTTACATTCCATTGCCCTCCATTCCATTCCATCCTCCTCCATTCCAATACTCCCCATTCAATTACATCTGCTCCATTCCATTTATTTCTCTCCATTCCTTTACAGTGCTATCCATTCCATTCTATTCCTATCCGTTCCATTCCATTCCATTCCTCTGAATTCCATTCTATTCCTCTCCATTCCAATCGATTTCTCTGAATCCTATTCCTTTCCATTCCATTCCATTCCTCTCTATTCTATTCCATTCCTTCCCTCTCCTTTACTCTTCATTCATCCCAACTCCATTCCATTTCATTCCATTCCCTTCGTTTGCATTCCATTCCTCTCCATTCATCTCCATTCCATTGTATTCCTCTTCATTCCATTCCTCTCATTCTGTTCCTCTCCATTCCATTCCATTGCCTTCCATTACCTTACATTCCTCCAATTCCTTTTCATTCCATTCCATTTTGC
>NW_007074050.1:0-960 GCF_000164805.1 Carlito syrichta
CTCACCATGCAGACCCTGGGCATCACTGAGTGTGTGGACTCAGTGATTTGAAGCCAGCCTGCTGGGGTTCAAATCTTGCCTTGGCCATCTGCTAACCATAAGTGAATCTGCTTCATCATCTGTACCACGGGGTAAGCACAGTCCTCACCACACAGGAGTTCTGTGAGGACCAGGTGAGTTGTATTTGTAAGGTCCTAGAACACCGCCTGGTGGTGTGCTAGGTAGGGTCATGTCATTGTTTCCACTATGGTCCCCTTCATCAGCAGCCCATCCTTCCCAGCCAGGCCTCGGCTAAAGGGATGCCACATCCTTTGACCCCCAACACAGGCCCGGGACACGCGTATTCTCAGCATGTGCTGGCTCAATCTCTAACCTGTGAGACAGGCCCTGGATGTCTGAGCCTTCTGAATGAGGCCACGGAGGCACAGTGCTGTGCCACAGACCCACCGCCCTGGCTGTGCTCTTTTCTCTGCTGCTTCTTCAGATCTGCTCTTCTCAGTTCTGTGATGGTGCCAACTCGGGGGGCAGTGCTGAGAGCTGGTGCAGCTGTGCCCAGCTCCCCAAGGGTTGTGAGGGGCTCAATGTACCTATAACCAGACCGTTCAGCTGTCCCCAGTGGTAGGTGATGAAGGCTTTGTTGAAGATTAGTTGGTTGAGAAATTGAGGTTTTGCTTCTGGAATCTCAGTTCTATTCCATTGGTCTATATGCCTGTTCCTTTACCAATACCAAGCTATTTTGATTATTGTAGCTTTATAGTAAAGTTTGAAGTCTGGTATGTGATACCTCCTGCTTTGTTGTTTTTTTTTTTTTTTTTTTTTGCTGAGGATTATTCTGGCTATTCTTGGTCGTTTGTGTTTCCATATGAATTCCTGTATTGTTTTTTTCTAGCTCTGAGAAGAATGTTGCTGGTAATTTGATGGGTATTGCATTAAATCTGTAGATTGCCTCAGGTAAGATGG
>NW_007074051.1:0-645 GCF_000164805.1 Carlito syrichta
CATAGGAGTGTACCACCTGAAGGCTTCCGAAATTCTTTCTAGGAAGGCAGCTGGACTTTCATCGTTATCTTGTCTAACATCATATACCCTGGCCAAATCGGTAGGCTTGTGTGCCGCAGCCCTGAGACCCGCCATTCGAGTCTGGCGATAGACTCGGAGCCTCTCCTTACCTTCTGCCATGTTGAAGTCCCATGCAGGGTGGGACAAGGGAAAGACTGCATTGATGAAGTCCGGATTCTGGGTAGGCTGCCTGTCTTCTCCCAGAACCAATTTCCGGGCTTCCATCTGGATGCCTTCCCTTTCCTCCATGGTTAAAGAGAAACTTTAAAAGCATTTGACAATCATCCCAGGTGGGCTGGTGGGTAAAAAGAATACTTTCTAGTAGGTCAGTAAGATCTTTTGGATTATCAGAGAATTTAGCAGTTTGGGTCTTCCAATTGTATAAATCAGAGGTGGAGAACGGCCAATAGTGCAGGGGTTGTTCTCCAGTTTCATCTGGGGGCCCGAGTGCGCAGAGGGGGAGCATGGTGGAGTCTGTGGGTCCCTTATCTGGAGCTGGGGCTCCCCGAGTGCGCAGAGGGGGAGCATGGTGGAGTCTGTGGGTCCCTTATCTGGACCTGGGGCTCCCCAATTGGTGCGTCCCCG
>NW_007074052.1:0-4058 GCF_000164805.1 Carlito syrichta
CCAGCTTCACCCCCAGTGTAACAGAGGCTCTCCGTGCTTACTCAGCAATGAAAACGGCACAGCCTTGGTAGTCCTTATTAGGTTTAAACGCCATAGGGAAAAACAACTTAGAATTCTCCCCATCCACACATAATGCTCTCCTGCTCGTGACTGTGGAGCACTTGTGTCACTCATTGCGGCACTATGCCTTGCAGATTTCTCTCCGTGAAACACGGAGGTTTCACGCTCGTACGCAAAGGCCCTCTATGGAAAGGAACACAAATCAAGGGGAAAGAGTGAGAATGAGGTGTTACAGCAGGCGGCAATGAAGAATAATAGTCACAGCAAAGAGGTGACACTGCAGCACACATTGGGCACAGACTTAAGCCAGGAAGGTGCCCGTGCACCCCAGGCCTAAGAAAGGCCACTCCCACCAGCAATCCACAGTCTCATTGCTTTCCCTGACAGGAGAAGGTGTCAAGAAAGAGCAATTCAGAATTCCCCCGGGTCACACATAATGCCTTCCCACAAGTAACTGTGAATGTCTCAGATCCCTCATTGTGGCACAGGGGAGATGAGCATTCCCGCATGGGAGAGGTTGACAAGCCGCACGCCAAAGCAGTCACCCTGTAGAGCGTAAGATACACGAAAGGGAACAAGTGGGAAGGAGGAATGACAGCACGCACACTCAGTGCCAGAACCTCACAGTGCAGCACACTTCTCACACAGCACTTTCCAAGGGAGACGGACATTCAAAACAAGCACCACCAAGGCAGTCAGCTCTTTTCCGTCAATGCGTTTGGCAGAGCAATTGTGTATCCTCCCACACAAAAATTTGAAAGGGAGAAACATTTCAGAATGCACCCAGGGAATTCACCAAGTAATGCCTTCTTGCTCCACTGTGGGGTTCCCATCGCCCCCTGGGTGGCCGCGTAGAGCTGCACATGGGCAAAGCGTGTCCCATGAGAGAACTCTTAGTTCAAACAGAGGCGCTCTGCACAGCCGAAGTCCAAATGAGAAGAAAACCGCGAGACTCAGACTCATGTGTTGCAGCATGCACCAAGTGAGAATAACATAGATAGCCCCTAAAGAGCGCTGCACATTTTGAAAAGCTCCTTCCCCGGGAAGATGCACATGCACAACAAGCCTCACAGAGGCCGTCTACGCTTATTCAGCAAGGCCAACGCGAGAGTGACTGCATTTCCTAGCCTAGAGAAACGCCAAGGGGTAAAACGTTTCAGGGCTCAAACAGAAGGCAAGCACTGCTTTTCTACAAGTGAGTGTGTAGCACTCATTTCACTCAGTCTGACACCATTGACATGCTCATTCCTACATGTGAAGTATCGACATAACATGCTCGGCTATGCTCATTCAAGCCGTACCTTGAGAATCGTGTATTACACCGTACAGCACACAAGAATCAAACTACTGGAAAATACATCACAATGCAGTCAACATTTGACACAGCATTCCCCAAGCTGATGCACACTCACAGCCAGCAAGCCAAGCCTGTCAGCTCTTCCTCGTAAATGCCAACGGAAGAGCAATGGCTTTGGATAGGAGACGGACAGGTCAAATCAAAAACACTTTAGAATTCAGTAGGTGAACAAATCATGCTTTCCCAAAGATGACAGCGAACCGGTCATGTCGCTCAGTGTGGCACCATGGAGTTGTGCACTTTGTATACAGGAAACGTTGCATACAGCTCTGCTAGGCCTTTGCATTCAATGTAGGATAATACACGCTGAAAAACAGGGAGAATCAGGCGTCACGCCAAAGACCAAGCCACTATAATACTTGTTGCCCCCCCATTCAGTGACGTGCCGTTTGGAGGAATGTCTCCCATGGAAGACTGTTGTTTTCCGGAAAGCAAACAATGGCTCTCGGGCCTCGTTGGCAAATGAACCCGCAGAGCCATTGTATTCCGTGTGAGACGCCCGTGTCAAAAGAGAAAACTTTTCAGCATTCTCCGCTGAATGAAGCATGCTTGGCTACCCATGGCTGTGGAGATCTGGATCCAGTCAGTGCAGCAGCTGAAGTTGCACTCTGGTCACCAAATGCTCCCCGCCTAGTATAGTGCATATACAGGAGAGCTCTGAGAATCAGGGAGGAGAGCACGCACAAAGCCAGTGTATACAGACTGCCAATGAAGTGCAGTGCAGCGCAGGCTTCAATAGCGTGTCCCCAGGAAGACCCAGCTTCACACCCAGTGTAACAGAGGCTCTCCGTGCTTACTCGGCAATGAAAACGGCACAGCCTTGGTAGTCCTTATTAGGTTTAAACGCCATAGGGAAAAACAACTTAGAATTCTCCCCATCCACACATAATGCTCTCCTGCTCGTGACTGTGGAGCACTTGTGTCACTCATCGCGGCACTATGCCTTGCACATTTCTCTCCGTGAAACACGGAGGTTTCACGCTCGTACGCAAAGGCCCTCTATGGAAAGGAACACAAATCAAGGGGAAAGAGTGAGAATGAGGTTTACAGCAGGCGGCAATGAAGAATAATAGTCACAGCAAAGAGGTGACACTGCAGCACACATTGGGCACAGACTTAAGCCAGGAAGGTGCCCGTGCACCCCAGGCCTAAGAAAGGCCACTCCACCAGCAATCCACAGTCTCATTGCTTTCCCTGACAGGAGAAGGTGTCAAGAAAGAGCAATTCAGAATTCCCCCGGGTCACACATAATGCCTTCCCACAAGTAACTGTGAATGTCTCAGATCCCTCATTGTGGCACAGGGGAGATGAGCATTCCCGCATGGGAGAGGTTGACAAGCCGCACGCCAAAGCAGTCACCCTGTAGAGCGTAAGATACACGAAAGGGAACAAGTGGGAAGGAGGAATGACAGCACGCACACTCAGTGCCAGAACCTCACAGTGCAGCACACTTCTCACACAGCCTTTCCAAGGGAGACGGACATTCAAAACAAGCACCACCAAGGCAGTCAGCTCTTTTCCGTCAATGCGTTTGGCAGAGCAATTGTGTATCCTCCCACACAAAAATTTGAAAGGGAGAAACATTTCAGAATGCACCCAGGGAATTCACCAAGTAATGCCTTCTTGCTCCACTGTGGGGTTCCCATCGCCCCCTGGGTGGCAGCGTAGAGCTGCACATGGGCAAAGCGTGTCCCATGAGAGAACTCTTAGTTCAAACAGAGGCGCTCTGCACAGCCGAAGTCCAAATGAGAAGAAAACCGCGAGACTCAGACTCATGTGTTGCAGCATGCACCAAGTGAGAATAACATAGATAGCCCCTAAAGAGCGCTGCACATTTTGAAAAGCTCCTTCCCCGGGAAGATGCACATTCACAACAAGGCTCACAGAGGCCGTCTCCGCTTATTCAGCAAGGCCAACGCGAGAGTGACTGCATTTCCTAGCCTAGAGAAACGCCAAGGGGTAAAACGTTTCAGGGCTCAAACAGAAGGCAAGCACTGCTTTTCTACAAGTGAGTGTGTAGCACTCATTTCACTCAGTCTGACACCATTGACATGCTCATTCCTACATGTGAAGTATCGACATAACATGCTCGGCGATGCTCATTGAAGCCGTACCTTGAGAATCGTGTATTACACCGTACAGCACACAAGAATCAAACGACTGGAAAATACATCACAATGCAGTCAACATTTGACACAGCATTTCCCAAGCTGATGCACACTCACAGCCAGCAAGCCAAGCCTGTCAGCTCTTCCTCGTAAATGCCAACGGAAGAGCAATGGCTTTGGATAGGAGACGGACAGGTCAAATCAAAAACACTTTAGAATTCAGTAGGTGAACAAATCATGCTTTCCCAAAGATGACAGCGAACCGGTCATGTCGCTCAGTGTGGCACCATGGAGTTGTGCACTTTGTATACAGGAAACGTTGCATCCAGCTCTGCTAGGCCTTTGCATTCAATGTAGGATAATACACGCTGAAAAACAGTGAGAATCAGGCGTCACGCCAAAGACCAAGCCACTGTAATACTTGTTGCCCCCCCATTCAGTGACGTGCCGTTTGGAGGAATGTCTCCCATGGAAGACTGTTGTTTTCCGGAAAGCAAACAATGGCTCTCGGGCCTCGTTGGCAAATGAACCCG
>NW_007074053.1:0-619 GCF_000164805.1 Carlito syrichta
TCATTCCTAGTCTTGAACTCTGGACCTAAAGCGACTCTCCGCCAAGGCCTGGTGTCACCCCAGGTTTTCTGGATTTTGCTTGAGGTCGAGGTGGTAGCTTTCTATGGTGTCCAGCCTGATCTTGATGTCCCAGGCTCTGGTCAACTTACTGTATCAGACTCCCCGAATGCCGAGGAGACAGTTGTGAGATACCTGGCTGTGCCTGCCCCCCAGAAGATTTGGAGTCATGCCCTCCCTTTCCTGGTGGTGGCCCTTGGCAGGAACATGTGAGTCAATACTGTGGAATGAGGCAGGTAGAGGGGTTGGCACCCAGGTGGAGATGCGCACCTGTGCCAGGCTCTCCCCAAGGGTAAAACTCGGTGGGTGACTCTGTCCGCACTCTCTGGGGATCTGGGTAGTCAGAAGACAGTGGGCCTTGCGATGGAACCCCGAGAGTTGTTTGGAGGCCGGGCGCAGGGGCTCACACCTGTCATCCTGATGCTCTGGGAGGCCGAGACAAGAGGATGACTTGAGTTCCTGGTTTCAAGACTAATCCAGGCATCCTGTGGAGACAACCTCTCCAAGAAGCCAAAAAAAGGTACCGAGTGTGGTGGTGCATGCCTGACGTTCCAGCCACTCA
>NW_007074054.1:0-819 GCF_000164805.1 Carlito syrichta
CTTAAAGAACCAGCAATAGTTGTCATAAAAATTATAATTTTATATTTGTGATTCAATCAATTTCTTATTAGAGATTTGAAATTCTTATCAAGTTCAGTGATGTGACCTTCAAGTTCTCAGAACCTGTCCTTGTCAGTGTCTTTTCCATGAATCTCTTTGAAGATATACCAATTTTGTCTGTAGTTGATTTCAAGAAAACATCAGAGAAAGCAATAACTTATGCAAATGAAAAAAGATTTAAAATGGCCAGGGTCAGAGACCTGAAGAGAGTTCATTATAATGCAATTGACAAGAAAATTTGATTATTTCTGTGATTTATAACACTTTAAAGATAATAACTCAAATTATGACTGATAACATTATACCAGGACATATCAGATTTCTAGAAATTGTGTGCAATTTTCTTAATACTTATATTAATAACATATACCTACAAATATAACATATTTATAGCAAATATAACAAAAATTCTATGTTTAGGATCACTTCTTATTTGACAGTGTTTCACATGTAATTTAACATATCAAATAAGCCTAGTTTAACATCTTTGCTTTCTAAGGATAGAAAACAAATCTTTTGAGATTTTCTAGGTCCCTCAGGAAAATCAAAATTGGGTTTGAGTTCCAAAGCAGTATATTTATAATTTAGTTTTGATAACGTCAAAAATACCAAAATATTTAAAATCCTTGATTAAATAGGATCACAGATCACTCTAAACATTATTCAGGTATCTATTTAACTAAATGACAAAAATTTAAAAGACCAATACAGAAAGTTATGTCTTTTTTTAATGTTAAGTTTAATATTAAGTTTTCTTAA
>NW_007074055.1:0-686 GCF_000164805.1 Carlito syrichta
CTTACTGACATTGAGTGCTGTAATTCACTGTTGCAAGCTGTGATTCCTGATTCTCACTTGTTCTCTTTCGTTGATATTATGCTCCAGAGGGTGACTGCTTCCGCGTGCGAACTGTCAACCTTTCACATTTGGGAAGGCTCAACTCCCTTGATCCACAATGAGTGATCTGTGACATTCACAGTTTCTTGTGGGGAAGCATTATCTGTGACTCGAGCGAATTCCGAGATATTTTTTCTTTATACATTTTCGTGTTACTGCAAAGGTAATTATACTGTCGATGCTTTTCAGAATAGCCTTTCTTAGGCCTGTAGTGAATAGGCAGCTTCCTTGGGTAAGCCCGTGCCAAATATGTGCTGCACTGTGATCTCTTTGCTGTGACTTCTTTGCTGCCTCCTGTCACACCTACTTCACACTCGTTCCCCTTGATTTGTGTTCCTTTCCAGAGAAGGCCTTTGCTTAAGAGGGTTTAACGACTGTGTTTCACGGATTGGAATATGCAATACACAGTGCCCCAGTGACTGATATAACTGCTCCACCGTGACTTGCTGTAGAGCACCATTTGTTCATGGTGAGAAATCTAACTGGTGTTTCGGTATTGCATTTCCACCTAGTAAGGAACACCAGTGCTGTGCAGTTTTCCTTGATGAATAAGCACGGAGAGCCGATGTTAGAGTTGTGGTGAATGT
>NW_007074056.1:0-944 GCF_000164805.1 Carlito syrichta
GTATACACATTCCTTTTAATTCTTTGCCTTATATATCATTGCATTGTATCTATAAATGTAATTCAAATGATGAATTACTGTGCTCAGAGCTCTGGTTCCATTCATTTATACCATTATGCAGTTAACACAATGTCCCCTCACCCCATGGAAAATTTTCTATTTGAGATTTGCATTTGCAAATTCAGATTTAATCAACATATAAAATCCATCTTTTTCAATAGAACAGCTGAAATGAAGGATAATTCTGTTAACATTTCGCCTGCATTTATTGTGTACCAGGCTTTGGATTATTTTCCGCTCAAAATAATCAACTGATTAATGACCAAGCTTGACGGGAAAGGCCCAATTTGAGTACGAAAAGCTCTAGTGCAAAACTGGGTTAGAAACAAGTTGGCTGTGGATGGAAAGAAGGAAAAGGACATGGATTGAGGACTAGATTGAACCTTTATTCAATTGTCAAGGTATGTCCGGACACATTTATTTTTAGTATTTATTTCTTGGTATTAGTCTCTAAGAAAGAGTTTTCTAAACCTCAACTCTTTAATCAGCCAGGTCCATACCTGTTCTAGAGAGGTTGCCTCCCAAAGTACTGGGATTACAGGCATGAGCCACCATGCCCAGCAGTATATTTTCTTTACTCTTGTTCTTTTTGAGTCAGAGTCTCACTCTGTTGCCCAGGCACACTCAAGGCCACCACAGCCTCAACCTGCTGGGCTTGTTCGATCCTTCTGCCTCAGCCTTCCAAGTAGCTGGAACTACAGGTATATGCCATCACGCCCAACTAATTTTATGATTTATTGTAGAGACGAGGTCTCACCTTGCTCAGGCTGGTCCTGAACCCCTGAGCTCAGGCAATCCTCTCGCCTCCACCTCCCAAAGTGCTGGGATTATAGGCGTGAGCCACCGCGCCCGGTTTACTTTTACTAATACTAATATAGCTAACG
>NW_007074057.1:0-649 GCF_000164805.1 Carlito syrichta
GATCTCACACCCTGAACACAAACTCCAAACACCTCAGATAAAAATCTTGGAGCAGCCAGGCTCGGTGGCTCAGCCTGTAATCCCACGCCTTTGGGAGGCTGAGGTGAGTGGATTGCCTGAGCCCGTGGGTTCGAGACCCGCCTGGGCAACTTGGCGAGACTTCATCTCTGCAATAAATCAAAATGAGCCGGGCGTGGTAGCGCGCGCCTGTATTTCCAACTACTTGAAAGGCTGAGGCGGACGGATCGCTGGAGCCTGGCAGGTCGAGGCTGCGGTGGCCGGCAGCGGCCACTGCACTCCAGTCTGGGCGACAGAGTGACACTCCATCTCAAAAAAAAAAAAAAAAAAAAAAATCTTGGAGCAAGCCCAGCTCGGTGGCTCAGCCTGTAATCCCGCGCTTTGGGAGGCTGAGGTGAGTGGATTGCCTGAGCCCGCGGGTTTGAGACCCGCCTGGGCAACTTGGCAAGACCTCATCTCTACAGCCAATCAAAATTTAGCTGGGCGTGGTAGCGCGCACCTGTAGTTCCAGTTACTGGGAAGGCTGAGGCGGAAGGATCGCCGGAGCCCAGCAGGTCGAGGCTGCGGTGGCCGGGAGTGGCCACTGCACTCCAGTCTGGGCGACAGAGTGAGACTCCTACTCTAAACAAAA
>NW_007074058.1:0-766 GCF_000164805.1 Carlito syrichta
CATAGGTCAGAGGTTACCAGAGATTGGGACGGGGGTAGCCCAAGGAAGCTTTGTGGGGGTGATAAAACTGGTCTGTATTCTTAATATGGTGGTGGTTAAATGAAAATGGACATGTATTAAAATGTATACAGCTGTATAGCAAAACTTTAAACATCTATTAAAGAAACAAAAACAAAAAAGTTGTTTCTTTTTTCTTTCTTTTTTTTTTTGAGTCAGATTCTCACTCTTGTTGCCTAGACTGGAGCGCAGTGGCAGACTCACAGCCACCGCAGCCTCGACCTGCTGGGCTCAGGTGATCCTTCCATCTCAGCCTTCCAAGTAGCTAGAACTACAAATGCACGCCATCATGCCCGGCCAGTTTTTGTGATTTATTGTAGGGACAAGATCTCACCAAGTTGCCCAGATTGGTCTCAAACCTCCGGACTCAGGCAATCCTCTCGCCTCGGCCTCCCAAAGTACTGGGATTAGGGGTTGAGCCACCGCACCCAGCCAAGTTGTTTCTTAAAAGCAAGTCTAGCCTTCATTTTAATTTTTGCCACTCTTTTCAAAAGAAAAAATGATGTTCTAATCTTTGAAAGTTATTCTGATGGCTTAGAATGCCATATCCCTTTACTAAAGATTTACTAAACAGCCCTTTTATCCCTTAATAAACACCCCTTGGGGAGGTGAATCTTTTCTTTCTCTCTCTCTCTCTCTAACTTACTTTTAAAATAAACTGCTTTCTAATCTAAAAAAAAAAAGATTTTGAGACTGGGCACACCTAAAA
>NW_007074059.1:0-854 GCF_000164805.1 Carlito syrichta
TTCAGGTCGTGTTTCCTCCTCTGGGAGCAGTGAAGAGAATGGGCTTGAAAACAAAACTCCCTGGTTCTTTCCAGCAAGAGTTTTTTCAATCTTCCAGTGGCTACTTGGTATCATGACTTCTAACTAATTTACATCAAGATGTTATCAAGACATAGAACAGTAACCTTCCCACAGCCTGAGTTGGAGTTCAGAATTTGATGACTCACCACAGTGATAAATCCAGGTCTACTCATTTCATCTGGAAGCAGTTTGTCCATGCATCAAGTGCCATAACTTCTACAGCTTCCACCTAATAGACTCTCTGCTTAACGCAGAGACTCTGGAAGTCTATGGGGCTTTGCCTTTCTGAGTCTCCTTAAGACTACAGAACAAAGAAATTTACAGTGGAACCACTTCTAGAATAGAACTATTTCTATAGGCTCAGGGTGTAAGTACAGGCATTTGTCACATATGTTTGCCCCAGCTTAGTCCTGACAAAATAGGAGATAGATGCTTATGTTCATCTTCACCATGAAGACAGAAGGAATCAGAACACACACTGTACACTCCAATCTTTTCAGCTACATCTGGAAGTTCTGGATTCTACCTTACCCATCTTGGGGTACTGACAAGACATCTCACATCTTAATCTTTTAGGGATGGACCCAGAACAGATAAAGCAGTTTACAAAAACACAAAGGTTAGAAAGGAACCTTAGCATTTCTGGCCAAATGGATTGGTGAGATCCTTTTCTACACAAGAACTCTCTGACAAGCTAGGAAAGACAGTCTACTATAATGTGCAGAAGCCACACAGAAAATCAAGCAAATAAAGAAACATGGAAATATGTTCTAGGTAAAAGCACAAGATAAATC
>NW_007074060.1:0-662 GCF_000164805.1 Carlito syrichta
GCACATAGTAAATACTCAATACATATTTGATAAATAAATGAAAAAAACCCAGAATACCATATATGTACTTTAAAAATACATGTGCTTATTAGTCATTTGTATATTTTCTTTTGTGAAGTGGCCAAATATCGTGCACATTTTCTTGGAGTTTCTTTTAATTAAGTTGTAAGACTTTTAAGATATGCATTCTACTTACAAGTATTTTCTTTGATCGATGTATTGTAAATATTTTTTCCTAATCTGTGGCTTAGCTTTTCATATCCTTAGTGGTTCTTGTTTAAAAGCTGAAGTTTACATTTTTTTAAGTTGTATTATTTTTTTTAACACAATTTGATGATCTTTAAAAAAATTTGTTTAGTTGGCAAGTAAAATTATACATAGTCATGGTGTCCAACATGATGTTTTGATATAGGTATACATTAATAAAAGGCTAAATAAAGTTATTTAACATATGCATTATCTCACGTAAAAAAGACACATTTTTTGTGGTGAGAACACAAAATCTACTGTCTTAACAATTTTCAAGTATACAATGCATCGTTATTAATGAGTCACCATGATGCACAATAGATCTCTTGAAATTATTCCTCCTGGCCGGGCTTGGTGGCTCAGCCTGTAATCCCAGCACTTTGGGAGGTCAAGGGTGAATGGATTGCCTGAGT
>NW_007074061.1:0-540 GCF_000164805.1 Carlito syrichta
CATCCGATAGGTCTGGTCCGGGCCAGACTCGACACCGTTGCCCCAAGGACCCCAGGGGTGGGCTCTGCTCCTCTCCAGCTGGGTGTGAGGCGACAGTTCGTCTTCCTACCCCATCAGACCTCCTGACCTCTTTGAAAGCTGGAAAAGCAGACCGCATAGGCCCAGTACAAGACACCTTATAAACATTGCGTAGAGCCATTAAAACCCCAGTCACTAATATAGAGTCTTTCACCAGATACAGTACAGTCCACCTCAGAGTTATAAGCACAGTCTCTCCATTTCAGGAAGCCCGTATCTCGCTGGATGAGTGACCAGTCCTTTTCCATATCAATGAAGGGGCAAGCAGGTAAGCTGAGAGGTGGTGTCCATTAAACACAATTGAACAGTTAGGGTCACAGCTGTGATTGAGCAAAGACGTACTAGGATACAGGCCAACACCCACTTCCTGCATCTCTGCAGTACAGATGGTGAAAGAGTTGCAGATCACCTTGTCCTGGGTTTGGCATTGGATACAGTCACACTTAAAGCAGTATTGGTCCG
>NW_007074062.1:0-1277 GCF_000164805.1 Carlito syrichta
ATCCTCCCTTGGCTGAAGAGCGCAGACACGGAGGCATTTGTAACTTGTGCTCGAGCCCACGTGACAACTCAACCGCTCTGTACTGTACACTCACATTCACACACTCGCACACACACTCCAACTACTCTGCCCAGCTGCACTCTCAGAACCCTGCTGAGGCTGGGCTGGGTGGCATCCCAGTGTATTGTTGAAAGGGCACTCAGCCAGCCTCTTCTGATGCACAACCAATAATGGACATGGAACTTTACACAACTTTGGCCACCTGCCAAACCTTAACCAATGGAAGACCAAAGAGCCAAGACCATAGAAAAATGCAATGCCATACCGTAACACTAATTATTTTTAAATTGGGTGGAATCATTCTGAAGAATAAAGCATTGCGCGTATGCAAATAGCTGAACAGCTGATCCTTACGTATTTTTAATATTACAATTTCCAGGTTTGGAATTCATGAAAGTTATACTGCTGTCCTTATTAACAAACTGCGGAAGAAATGGTGTTAAGACTTAAAGATTTCCTTTACCTTTCCATCTTCTTACATCTCTAGTGATTGTTTAGGTCCATAGATTTATTGTTAAGCAAGGAAAGAAATGTCACTGTGACTCACACTTTCATTATGTTGATTCGAGTTGAGTATCTAAAAACAAAAAGTTCACCCCTGCTAGATTATTCATCTAAGTTACTTCCTGAATGTGTCATTTGATCCTCAAAACAACAGATAAATGAATATCTTTCCCTCAACTGCAGAAATGAGACACTGTAGCTTAAAAACATGACAATGTGTTCAAGGTATATTGCTAAATTTGTTTGAAGAACTGTGTTGGTGTATAGACCCTAATCTCATGTTGTTGATATTTTGCCACTTTGCCTGCTTAAAATAAATATTCATGTTTAAGAAATGAACACTTACATCTAATGAAAAGTCAAAATAATATTCACAGCATAATTATTTGCTATTTCGTTTACTATTTTTATATCCACTGACAGTTTTTAACAAGTACACTTTGGCACAATTACCTGAGAAAAAAACCTCGAAGCAAAATGAAAAATTGCCATAACTACTCTGTCATTATGTGTAGTTCAAATAAAGACAGCTGGGCTACCATTGATTCTTTTGGGTTGGTGATATCTTCTGTCTCTTTTCCTATCAAATGAACTTGAAAACAGGAAAATTAAACTGTTCACAAAAACAGGCTGCCTAAGAAATTTCAAATTATATCAAGTGAGATATATCCTGATTAGATAAAAATATGAAATCACATGAAAGTTAGTACTTG
>NW_007074063.1:0-1726 GCF_000164805.1 Carlito syrichta
CTATGTGATTTGCACAGCGTGTCCAATAGGGATTTGGGGTAGGGGCGCATGCATGTGTGACTGGGTGCCCGCTTCTGTGTGTCACGTCGTGTGCATGATGGGTGCACACTGATATGTGTCTTTTTTGGTGTGGATCCTGTGCTGCTACCTGTAGGCATTGTTCTCGGCTCAATGTTGGTGTGTACATTCCTGCCACGTGTGTGCAATTCCTAGAGCATGTTTATCGGCTGTGTGTGTGTGTGTGTGTGTGTTTGTGTGTGTGTCTGCTAGGGGAAATTACGACAGTGTCACTTGATTGCAGCGGCAACATTGAAAGAGAGTACAGCTAGCTAGTACTTTTGGCTTCCTGGTCAGTTCTACTTGACTACTTTTCTTTTCTTTCTTTCTTTCTTTCTTTTTTTTTTTTGAGTTGGAGTCTCGCTATCTCACCCAGACTGGAGGGCACTGGTCACTCCCGACCACTGCAGCCTCAACCTGCTTGGCACTGGCAATCCTTCCGCCTCAGCCTTCCAAGTAGCTGGAACTTTGGGCTCGAGCTACCCCACCCAACTCATTTATTTAAATTTTATTGTAGAGATGAGGTCTCACTAAGTTGCCCAGGCAGATCTCAAACCCGTGAGCTCAGGTAATCAGCTCACCTCAGCCTCCCAAAGTGCTGGGATTACAGGCTGAGCCACCGAGCATGGGTACTTTTACTTTTCTTAAACTTTGGAGCTTCCCATTTAATCATGGAAATAATGTTTCTAGAGTAATGCTGGGTGGCAGAAGGCTGTAAGCGGCTTTTGTTTGATACAGGCTTATGTGTGAATAATTCTTTTGTTTTCCATTTCCTTCCTTTAAAGGACAGCTGTAAGTGTATTTTTTTAAAAAGGATATATCTATATAGTGTGTCCCAGGAATGCAAAACTTTATATTTGGAGCTTGGTCTTTCAGGGTTTTGGTTGCATGAATTAAATATTTATTCAGCAACTTACTCTCTGTTGTAAATTGGCCAAAAGAAACCTGACTGCACACAGAGAGTGTGTGTGGCTGGGTGTGTGTGTCAGGGGGTGGACTGGGATGTGTTTTGTGTTTCACTTTATAAAGATTGTTTGACTGTAAGTGTAGTCATGTCTAAAAGCATTGGAGTAACTTCATTATGCTCAAGCAGAACATTTGTCAAAAGTGATCATCAGAGTTGGCCTGAAGGACCCTGCTCTAGTACGTGTCTGAATTCTATGCAAGGATTTTAGACAATTGGACCTATTGCCCAGTGAAGAAATGACAAAAGGCCTTTTTACTTTCAATGGAGTTAATGATAGCTGGAGTGGCCAGGCCCCTTTACATCCTCTCTTCATTTGATCGTGGGATAACTTATCATTTCTCACCTTATCTGTTATCCTGTTAATCACTAAATTTCTCTTTCTGTGGATGAATGAGCATGTGATAAATATTCTGCAATGAACTGCCTCTGGGAGAGGAAACTTTGTTGTGGAGAATGTGTGAGAAGTAAGCAGTAAGTGTTAAGCAAAGGTCAGATTGATGTTATCACTTACGTTTCCCTGGAGTGGAGACAATTACTCCTTGTTTGTTTGGCTATTAATCCAGAATTGTGTGGGGGTGTGCAAGTCTTCTGAAATGCATTATGCAGGCTCCTTAGAGTCCAAATCAAGTACGATGATAGAGTTTCAGTGTTAAACCAGGGAGCAACGAGTTGATTTATAAATATTTAAACATAAATAATGAG
>NW_007074064.1:0-357 GCF_000164805.1 Carlito syrichta
CCTTCATTTGTGCGGTTTTCCCCCCTCCTTACTTTTTCCTTCCCTCCACGTCACCGTCTTCTTTAATTCTGTTATTCAGGGGTAAAGGGATTGGTTTTACTTCTGTTTGTTCAATCTCCTATTCTTTATGTACGTCCTCTTACTTTGTTCAATTCTGAAGTTGCACTGTAGGTTGGAGGTGGTCCTTTTTGCAGTTTTGAGATGTACTTAAGGGGAGAGCTGTGATTCAAAATCTGTCTGCAGGTCCTGATATTCACTGACAGGCATGTGGATAATGTGGAACCCACTTCCCACTGCCCTGGAATCTGTCCGTGCAGTGGGGATGTAAGTTTACTCCCTGAAATAAAATGTGATTAA
>NW_007074065.1:0-434 GCF_000164805.1 Carlito syrichta
AACATTTTTTCATGTATCTGTTGGCTGCTCATATGTCTTCTTTTGAGAATTGTCTATTCATATCTTTTGCCCACTTTGTAATGGGGCTGTTTGTTTTTTTCTTTTCAGCACGTTTGAGTTCCTTGTAGATCCTAGATGTTAGGCCTTTGTCAGACATAGAGTTGGCAAATATTTTTTCCCAGTTTGTGGGCTATCTCCCTGCTCTCTTGATGGTTTCTTTGGCTTTGCAGAAGCTTGTCAGTTTGATGAGGTCCCACTTATATACCTTGTCTCTTATGGCATGAGCACTTAGGGTTTTGATCAGGAACTGGTTGTCAGTTCCAATTTCCATGAGAGTGTCTCCTGCATTTTCTAAGGTTCTTATAGTTTGAGGTTTTATGTTTAGGTCTCTGATCCATTTAGAGTTGATTTTTGTGTATGGAGATAGGTAGGGG
>NW_007074067.1:0-708 GCF_000164805.1 Carlito syrichta
CTCCAGTCTGGGCGACAGAGCGAGACTCCAACTCAAAAAGAAAGAAAGAAAGAAAAGAGATCGGCACCGCCTTTCTGACTGATTACTCTAGTCTCAGACAGTAATCTAGAACAAGAAACACGACGTATCTATCTACTGTAAGCAACTAGGAAACCCAAGAAAACATATGTAACAAAAGTTGCTACATATTGGAGACAAATATCAAATCACTACTGTCACAAAGAGAAAGAAAAACAATGAGGTGAGCTCTAAAATTACGTCAGCTTCCTGCCTGCAGTTTTCAGGTCACCACACAGAGTAAAACAAACAAACAAGCAAGCCTAACTTACATTATTGTAAGATTAAGAAAAAATACATCAGAGTAGAGGAAGTTGAAGGCAATTAGAATTTGTGGAGCAGAATACTGTAGAAGGAGCTATAGAAAAATTGAGATTCAGAAACCTTCACAGAGTTCCCATGAGCCTTTGACTGAGTTCTAATCTATTCCTATGTGAGAAGAAATTTCTTCAAAGCCAGAAAATCACAATTAGAGAGCAATAGTCTAAAAAATTCCCTGCGTACAAACAGAACAGGGAATACTTCATCATGTTTTTGTCAGTGCAAATGGAAAAGGTCTCCATATAGATATTAGAAAGAACATTTAGATGAATATTACCTCAGTAGCATCAGTATTTGGGCTATACTAGACTTGTAGTAATGCCTGCTCTG
>NW_007074068.1:0-631 GCF_000164805.1 Carlito syrichta
CTAATTACGTCAGCAAACTAGCCAGCCAACTAGTTAACCGAGTTAACTTGTGGGCCATCTCGTCAGTCAAATAATTAACCCAGCTAACTATTAGGCCGACTAGATGGCCAACTTGCAAAGCCAGCTAACAAGTCAGCCGAGTAGTCACCCAACGTGTTAAACCAGATAAATAGTCATCCGCCAACAAGTTAAGACACCTAGCTAACTTGTTATCCAACAAATTAAGACAGCTATTTAATTCGTTTACCAAACAGTTAAAACATTTAGTTAATTCATTAACCAACTCATTAAGTCAGCTTGTTATCTCCTTAGCCAATGAGTTAAGTAAGCTAACTAAGTCAGCTAGCTAATTAGCTAACTAATCAGCTAGATAAGACAGCTAGCTCACTAGTTAGCTAACTATTTAAGTCAGCTACTTAAGCCTGCTACCTAAACAGTTTGCAACTAGTTCTGTAAGCTAGTTATTCAGCTAGCTAAATAGTTAGCTAACTTTTTGATTCAGGTAGTTAAGTCAGCTAGCTAACAAGTTAAGTCAGCCGGTTGTCAGCTAGCTATGTAGTTAAGTCAGCTAGCTAAGTCAGCTAGTTAAGTCAGCTACCTAATTTTAGCAAGCTGGTTAAGAGAGCTAGCT
>NW_007074069.1:0-1207 GCF_000164805.1 Carlito syrichta
CCAAAGGCGCGGGATGACAGGCTGAGCCACCGAGCCCGGCGTAAAAACCTTTTTATCTGGAGTTCTCGGCCGGTTAGAAATCACAGGACATATACGATTTATATATGTACGTATTTGTTTATTTACATAGATAATCGCATATATATGATAATCACATATAGATTTTGCTATAACAGAGTCCACATTAAAGTGACCGATGTCTGCTTCCTTTTGTCCTTTGTTGTGTAACTTGCCTTGGTTTGGGAAGGAGGATAGCACAGCTGACACAGAGACACTGTCATGCCTGTCCGTATGGTCACGGCCCCTAGAGAAGGGCATGGCCGGGGCGCGAGCGCTCCTGTACGGTTCCAAACCCGTGTTCGTGAGAGCTCGTGAAAAGCGTGCTTCCCCTTACCACCTAAGCACTCCCAGTAAGGAGCTTCAGGAGATCCTTGACTTCCCTGTAGTCTATGCTCCTTCAACTGAAAGATGTGAATCTCCTTTTACTCCCCTTTTCTGAGTGGTTATAAGTTTGAATAACACAGTATCGATGTGATCATAAGCCTTGTGAGTTATATGACTTTTGTGCCCATGTCATCGTAAACTTTGTGATTCGTATGGCTTTTGCATATTGCGTGACGTCCTATGCCCTTTACCCTGTGGCGAGCTTGATGAATGCTTCTGCCGGGCCCTACTGGTCAAAGCTGTGAGATACGCCTGATACCTGGCACCGGGGAAGTCTGGACCAAAAAAATCACTCGCTGTCGATAAACGTGGCTGAGTTCAAGCGCTCGTCCCTGCTCTGCCGGTCATGTGGCTGACGTGGAGGTCCCGGCGACTCTGGACCGTAAAAGCGAACTGTAAAAGTCTAGAAGGGGAGCGGGACCGTTTTGAAAGACCTCGAGTCTGGCTCTGCACCCTGGATTCGAACTCAGAGATAAACTTCTCTCTGCCGGTTCCCCGCCCCTCTGAGTTACTGGCATCGGGAGGAGCAGCCGAGCGTTACTCAGACCGTGACACGGGGACAGGGCCTCACGATGCCGGCCAGGCTGGTCTCAAACTCCTGGCTCGAAGCCATGCTCCCTCCTCAGCCTCCCAAAGTGCTGGGATGACGGGCGTGAGCCACCGCACCCGGCTTCTGCTTCCTTTGGAATGTGGCTATTAGAAACCGTTTCATTTGGGGCCCTCTCTTCCTTTCTCCACCATCGTGGCGTGCACGGTGGACTCC
>NW_007074070.1:0-653 GCF_000164805.1 Carlito syrichta
CAATTTAGGCAGAATAAAACTTTCAGAATTTATGTGAAAAACAATCTAGTTGTCAATTTTGAAGGCAGAAATATACCATGTATTCCCACGTATTAAAAGGAAAAGGAGTTTTCATTGGAGTATTTTACAATTTAAAAAAAATAGGAGACGGGGCAAGATGGCGATGGCATAGGTGAACTTGTGAGATTCTCTGAACGTGAGTTCCCAAAAAGGCTATCACTTCGCTACCCCCATCCCCCAGCCCACCACCAACCGCGCTGGGGGCAGGCCCGGGAACTTCAGTCCCACGCAAGGCCAGATATTGCGCCCCCGCCCCACTGCTGCCGTTCTACTCGTGTGTGGAAGTCTCCGGTCCCAGCCCCCTCCAGATCCCTCCCCGGCTGCATTGTCTCCAGCCCGGGCACCCGGCATCAAGCCGCCGGTCACACAGGGAGGCTCTGGGCACCCGCCCCTCAGAGACGCTGGTTCCATTTCTGGCTGAAGTCCTCTGTTGGGTCCCAGCGCCACTCTCGCTGTCTAGAGCCTGCCCTTTGGAACTTTGGAGCTCTGGAACTCCGGGTCCACCCTGGCTGAGCACTCAGCGTGAGACCCCAAATCAGAGGACCCAGACAAGCAGAGAAAACAGATCTGCTTTAAACTGCCTTGTCATTCTC
>NW_007074071.1:0-643 GCF_000164805.1 Carlito syrichta
TTTTTCTTTTCAGTTATTATGACAGATATAGGAAGGTCGACAGAAAATAAAGTGCCTATATTTTAAATTTCAATAATTTTTAATGAACATAGCATTTTATTTTTAAAGCTCAAACTTAATGTAGAAAAAGATCTTTATATCGGAGAGTGTACGGGGCACCCTTTACACAAGTAACTCCATCTCAGAAAAAGACTTTATCTTATTTCCTAAAAGACCTCATGCCAACAGGGACCGGTTGTTTGCCTCACCCGATAGACACCACAGGCAACCGGGTGAGAACAGAACCAGGCATATGCCCTTCCGCTGTCAGACCTCATCAGAAGGCTTTGTGACCATAAAAAGAACAGGACTTCACCAGCTCGAAACAGCCACTCGAACAGACACCATCTTGCTGTCCCCATGAAAAGCTCCTGTCATCTTCCACCAGAGACTCTGCCCATATTCTTGCAAGATGTGGATGTGCCATCCAAGTCGGCACAGGAAAACTCCTCCTCACCTTGGCTCTCCCTAACCTGGTTCGCTAACCCTTTCTCCTTTCCATTTTCTATTGACATCCAATGTTACTTTGACATGGAATGTTTAATCTATGATTTTTATATATTGTTTAAGTACACTACTATCTACTGTGTGTGATATTGGCTGG
>NW_007074072.1:0-847 GCF_000164805.1 Carlito syrichta
CCCATGAGCATGGGATATTTTTCCACTTGTTCATGTCAGCTTTGATTTCTTTGAGCATTGTTTTGCAATTTTCCTTGTAAAGGTCTTTCACATCTCTGGTTAGGAAGATGCCAAGGTATTTCATTTTTTTGTGTGGCTATTATGAATGGAACTGTGTTTTTTATTTGGGTTTCTGTTTGTTTATTATTGGTGTAGAAAAATGTGATTGTCTTTTGTGCATTTATTTTGTATCCTGAGATTTTGCCAAAGGCTTTTATCAATGTAAGGAGGCCTTTGACAGATTCTCTTGGGTTTTCAAGGTACACCATCATATCATCTGCATAGAGAGATAACTTGACTTCCTCTTTTCCTATTTGAATACCTCTGATTGCCTTCTCTACTCTGATTGCTTTAGCCAGGACTTCCAATACTATGTTGAACAGGAGGGGAGAGAGTGGGCATCCTTGTCTAGTTCCAGTTTTCAGGGGAATTGGTTCCAATTTTTGTCCATTTAGAAGTATGCTGACTGAGTGTTTCTCGTAGATGGCTTTTACTATTTTGAGGTATGTTCCCTGTATGCCTAGATGTTCAAAGGTTTTTATCAAGAAGGGGTGCTGAAAGCTTTTTCTGCATCTGGTGATATGATCATGTGGTTTTTGTTTTGACATCTGTTGATGTATTTAATTACATTTATGGTTTTACGAATGTTGAACCAGCCTTGCATGCCAGGAATGAAGCCTACTTGGTCATGGTGGATGATTTTTGAGATGTATTGCTGAATCCGGTTTGCTAGGATCTTGTTGAGAATTTTAGCATCTATGTTCATCAAAGATATTGGCCTGCAGTTCTCTTTCTTTTGTTGGATCTT
>NW_007074073.1:0-712 GCF_000164805.1 Carlito syrichta
CGAGAAACAGAGACCACATTGGAACAAACTTTCCATGAGATCATTCAAGAAAACTTCTCTTATCTAATCAGTGATGCAAAAATTCAAAGACAAGAGATTCAGAGAACCCCCGCAAGACAACAAATGAGAAGACCAACTCCTAGAAACATAATAATTCACCTAAATAAAGTAGGCACAAAAAAAAAATCCTAAAGCAGCAAGAGAAAAAGGCCAGATCACCTACCATGGAAGATCAATCAGAATAGCAGCAGATTTATCTGCAGAAACCCTGCAGGCTAGGAGAGCTTGGAGCCCTATCTTCAAAGTCCTAAAAGATAAATAATTTCAACCAAGAATAACCTACCCGGCCAAGCTAAGATTCATCAGTGAGGGAGAATTAAAATCTTTCCCAGATATCCAATCCCTAAGAACTTATGCTGCCACCAAACCATCTCTACATGAAACACTTAAGAAAGTACTAAACACAGAAGAAAAGGAAAAAAGAACAACATTCTTCACAAGAGTACAGGGAAAAGAATAAAATATACACAAACCAACCCCAAAACCAAAAGAAAGACAAAAAGAAAAAACCAAGTGGAAGATAACAACTCAATAAGAACTCCATGATAAGGATGAACTCTCACATTTCAATAATTAGTCTGATGTGAATGGACTAAATGCACCACTGATAAGACATAGAATGACAAAATGGATAAAATATCACCTGGCAACA
>NW_007074074.1:0-789 GCF_000164805.1 Carlito syrichta
CGTTCTGACCTGTGCAAGTCTTCTACAAGATACTTGTGTCAATCCAATCCGGTGTCTGGGAGAGAGGTATGGGGCTTATGGGCCTTCTCAGCTCATGTCATTATGACTGGTGGTGAGTAGGATGGTGATATTCTTTCACCAAACTGTGAATACTAAAACAGTACAGAACTGGATCAACCAACTTATGAGACTTGAAGTAAGGAATTAGAATTCTTACTTGCTTCCCAATATCTCTAAGTCAGAAATCTCAAATGCTTCTCTCTTGTTTTCCTGCTCTTGATACTGAAGCCCTGACATTTAGAAAGGAGAAAGAAGATAAAGAGATGCTTTATCCCCAAAAAAGTGTGTTTGGTTTTTCTTTTTTAGTAGCACCCTGATATACTAGATTAGAGCTCATTGAGGGCAGAGCTTGTATTTTGTTCACAATTATATTTTTAGTGCCTAGACTATTACCAGCTACATAAGATAATGATTGAATAAATAACTGAATAAGCATATGGGCTATATTTATTTGGGTCTATATTAATTCTTCTGATAGTATTAGTTTCTGTCTAATGTAGGATTTCTCTACACAAACTTGCTTTGTTCTTAAGATATTCGGTGATAATTTGGAGTTATCTTTGGAAACAGGCATAATTCAACTAAAATGCACATGGAATAATGGATACAAACTAAAAATTTATGTTCTTTGAGTTGAATTGGCAGGCTGGAAGTATCTCTGTGGATGCATAGATGTTGTAAAGGACCATGTTGCACAAAGGCCAAGGTCCGTGCTGCATCAAGCCATAA
>NW_007074075.1:0-790 GCF_000164805.1 Carlito syrichta
CACCCTAAAGTCACCCTCAAAGCTGCTCCCACGGAAGGATACTGCTGGTGCCACTCTTGCTTCCCGGAGTCAGGAGATCCCTTCAACTCCCCCTTAGATTCACAGACCCTAGAATGGAGCAGCCTGTGCCCCCAACATGTCACCAATATTTGGTGAAGCGGGCCTCTGCCGCTGTTCATGGGACAAGCTTGGTAACAGAGGGGTTGCCGCTCTTAGAAGCTCAGTCCCTCCCCAGGACTCAAGCTTTGTTGATAGGTTCAGTCTGGATCCCCAGCTTCCTTTTCTCAGGGTGGGGTTCTCCATGGAGATATTTTGTTTCTCAGTACACGTGGGCCACTGGCCAACTTGCCACTCAACCTCACAGGTCAGTGTGGACCCTAGGGAAGGAAGGCATGCTTGAAGTCCTAATCCAGCTTACTCTTCTAAGGACAGAATGCATGTCTGTCAAATGTGTTTGCTGTTGTTTTCTGCACAGTAAAAATTTTCCCATCGAACATGGGAAAGCTGCCTAGAAAAAGATGGCACCCGCAGTAGCTTGTGATGTAGGGTGCATCTATATTAGATACAATGTAGAATTTGCAAGTCATGCTTATGAAAATTATGGAGCAACATGGAAACATGCTTATTATATACTTTTAAGTGGAGAAACCCAGATTCAAAATTATACATATATTATGATTACAGCTACGCTTACTTATGATTTTACTTGCAAAGGAATATTCAGATAACATAATGGCAGTGTTAGGGCAAGGATCATGAGTTACAGTAGAGAATAAATTTTTTTCAAAAG
>NW_007074076.1:0-1684 GCF_000164805.1 Carlito syrichta
GGATGAATGAGCATGTGATAAATATTCTGCAACAAACTGCCTCTGGGAGAGGAAACTTGTTGTGAAGAATGTGTGAGAAGTAAGCAGTAAGTGTTAAGCAAAGGTTAGATTGATGTTATCACTGAGTTTTCTCTGGAGTGGAGAAAATTACTCCTTGTTTGTTCGACTATTAATCTGGAATTGTGTGGGGGTGTGCAAGTCTTCTGAAATGCATTATGCAGTCTCCTTAGAGTTCAAATCAAGTACAATGATGGAGTTTCAGTGTATATTTTAAACCAGGGAGCAACGAGTTGATTTATAAATATTAAAACATAAATAATGATTCATGAATTGCCATATCGGCCAGTAGAATTTTTTGGATAAATAACATCATCCTGAAGGAATTTAAATACAGCTCTGTAGTCCTTCAGTATATATTAATAATCTTTAAAGTACTAACTTTCATGTGATCTTATATTTTTATCTAATCAGGATATATCTCTATTGATATAATTGGAAATTTCTAAGGCAGCCTCTTTTTTGTCAACAGTTTAATTTTCCTGTTTTAATTTTTATTTGATAGGAAAAAACACAGAAGATATCATCAACCCAAAAGAATCAATGGTAGCCCAGTTGTCTTCATTTGAACTACACGTATTGGCAGAGTAGTTATGGTAATTTTTCAATTTGGTTAGAGTTATTTTATCCCAGGTAATTGTGCCGCAGTGTACGTGTTAAAAACTGTCACTGGATATAAAATAGTAAACGAAATAGCAAATAATTATGCTGTGAATATTATTTTGACTTTTCATTAGATGCAAGTGTTCATTTCTTAGACATGAATATTTATTTTAAGCAGGCAGAGAGGCAAAATATCAACAACATGAGATTACGGTCTATAGACGAGAGGAGTTCTTTAAACAGATTTAGTAATATACCTTGAACACATTTGCATGTTTTTAAGCTACAGTGTCTCATTTCTGCAGTTGAGGGAAAGATATTCGTTTATCTGTTGTTTTGAGGATCAAATGACACAATGTATTGAAAAAACCCAGAGTACTATTGACATATTACTATTACATTCAGGAAGTAACTTAGATAAATAATCCAGCAGGGGTGAACTTTTCATTTTTAGACACTCAACTCAAATCAACATAATGAAAGTGTGGGTCACAGTGACATTTCCTTCGGTGCTTAACAATAAAATTATGGACCTAAACAATCACTAGAGATGTAAGAAGTTGGAAAGGTAACAGAAAATCTTTAAGTCTTAACGCCATTTTTTTTCGCAGTTTGTTAATAAGGACAGCAGTCTAACTTTCATGAATTCCAAACCTGGAAATTCCAATATTAAAAATACTTAAGGATCAGCTGTTCAGCTATTTGCATACACGTAATACTTTATTCTTCAGAATGATTCCACCCAATTTCAAAATAATTAGTGATAGGGTATGTCACTGCATTTTTCTATGGTCATGGCTCTTTGTTATTACATTATTTAAGGTTTGGCAGGTGGCCATAGTTGTGTAAAGTTGCATGTCCCCTATTGGTTGTGCATCAGAGGAGGCTGACTGAGTGCCCTTTCAACAATATACTGGGATCCCACCAAACCCAGCCTCAGCAGGTTTCTGAGAGTCCAGCTGGGCAGAGTAGTTGGAGTGTGTGTGCGAGTGTGTGAATGTGAGTGTACAGTACAGAGCAGTTG
>NW_007074077.1:0-835 GCF_000164805.1 Carlito syrichta
TTCACAAATAAAATATCATTGCTTTACACTTACACTTCAAGCAGCAAACCACTTACTCCAAGATTCCTAAGGGAGATATATGCTTAAAAGAGGACAAGTTAGAGCTCTTTGTGCAACAGAGAATTTGGTCCCTAATCTCTAAACACAAATTAAGACAGAATTAAATAGGAAAGTTAGTGAATAAAACTGAGACATATTTAGGTTGCGGATATAGATAGCCTCAAGCTTAAGTCAACCCTAAGACTGCTCATTTATTCCTAGGTTCCAAATCTGAGTTTTGAGAACTTTGTGATTCAAGTAGATCTGATCTATCCCATAAATAAAATCTGAAAGAGACAGAAGAGCAAGAAAAAAGAATCATCCAATGCAACTAATATTTTCCAGTTCTTATTAAACTGAAGCAAAAATCTCTGAGCCAAGATCTCTTAAGGGAAAGAAAAGACAGAGAAAGAGAAGGATTGGTCACTTGGGTGTAATCTTATTATAATAGGAGTTTCTAAATTTTAAGTGCACTCTAATGAAGCCTATAAACCTTTTCTTAGAATTGTCTTTTTAAGTGCACAAAATAAAACATATAGGCTTGAAAGAGAAAGCAGTTATATTTAAAGGCAGTTGCTGTAGTATACAAAAACTATAATTGAAAAAAGCACATTTTTGATGTAAGAATATATGTGCATCTTAATTAATGCATTATATTAGAAGTACTAGCAGCAGTTCTAGTAACTACTGAATTATCAGAGGCTACAAGCATAGAGAATATTGTGAGGCATCAGTGACATTATAATGTAATATAAAAGTCTGCAAATTCTGTTGGTGAAAAAAGTCCCAGTTACTT
>NW_007074078.1:0-764 GCF_000164805.1 Carlito syrichta
CCCTCTACCCTAGTTCTTTCAACTGCTTTTTCTCTGGGTCCCATCTCCAGCCTGGTGTGATCTTCCCATGGCCACAGCTGTCACCAGGCTCCAGGACCATTCCCTGTTTAGGATAAGAGTGGTCATGACTTCTCAGTATTGCGAGCTCCTGGTCCTGACTTTCCTTCTCAGTGTCTTTAATGTGCTCATACCTTTGTAAACAACCTCTTTATTCAACGCTATTCAATTAAAAACCTTTTAGTGTGACCTCTTCTTCTGTGCCCTTGACTAACAGACACTTTTAAATCTTAATAGAAAGGGTAGAACTTTATACAGGCACTAGAAGAAGAAGGTGAATTGTTTTTTATCTTTCCTTCCAAGTTTATCTAACAAATCATTTGTGGTGTGTGTATGTGAAAGAAAGAGGGAGAGAAAGAGGGAGTGAGGGAGAGGGAGAGAAAATTTGAGAGGATAAATGAAAAACAAAAACCTTATTACAGGTTCTTTTGGTAATCAGATGTGCAAAAATTTTATTACTGGGATTTGGTGACTGTTTTAAAGAATAGGAAGCCTTTGCAATGTTTAATAGTTGGTAGCAATTTGGTAAATATTAAGTCTTAATTACATTGTTAATACACTTTTGAAAAAATTTATTCTCTACTGTAACTCATGATCCTTGCCCTAACACTGCCATTATGTTATCTGATTATTCCTTTGCAAGTAAAATCATAAGTAAGCGTAGCTGTAATCATAATATATGTATAATTTTGAATCTGGGTTTCTCC
>NW_007074079.1:0-704 GCF_000164805.1 Carlito syrichta
AAATGTACACTTTTAGGGTATTCCCTAGGACTATGCACGACTTATGCAAACTGCCCTCTTGCACGTGTGAGGTGGAAATTAAAACCAAATAAGCATGGAAACTAACACCAAATACAATAGCATCCTATTATTGGAACCCAAAACATAAATACACTATGACAGATTAAACTACATATTGGCTCCAAATCAGCTTTCTCTGTATGAAAGCTTACTGCCATGAAATTTGCACCTCCTTCCATTAAAGGTGGGCATATTTCCTCACCCACTGATGTTGAGCTTGGCCAGGGACTTGCATTTGGTCAGTGGGATAGTAGTGTGTGGAATTTGGCCAGACTCAAAAATAGGGTTTGCCCTCTTGTGCTTTGGCCATCGCTAGCAGGATGCAAGACAGGTATAGCCCACAGTAGCCTTCTTGTTACTCAGAGCCAACTCAATAGCCTAGATCTATGAACTTTCCTTCAACCTACAAATGTGTGAGAAAAAGAAAGAGACCAATATTTAAGCAGTAAGAGCTGACTGATAAAAATGCATAGAAGTTAATGGTGGGTCTATCTGGAGGGTAGAATTACTGGAAATTCTTGTTCCCTTCTTTGTCTTTTCTGTGTTTTCTAAATTTATTGTAATTAGTCAGTAAATTATATGATGCTATGGTCTTAGATGGTCTAAGTGATGCTATGGTCTTAAAAGGCCACTGGAAAAAAATG
>NW_007074080.1:0-717 GCF_000164805.1 Carlito syrichta
ACCTTACTAACCCTGACCTAGCAAAGGACAGCTGGCTATGCCTCAAGTCTGACCAATCCTGGGTCTCCCCTGTCCCGATCACTGGAAATTGGACTCTCTCTATACCTCTAACCCAATGTACACCTTCACTACCACGTTTTAATATCCCTCTCCCACATGACTTGCCCGCGGCCCAGTGTATAACATGAAACGGCACTCTGGGGGTCGGATGGGCCCCCCCGCCTCTGCACACAATCACTTGTGGTCCAATCAAATAACACCCTCTGCCCCCCATTTAACGAGACTGCCTTCCTATATGCCACTACCATCTACCCGGTCTTGCCCCTCAACAGGTCGGGATCCTGCATTCTTGTCATCCTCCTCCCCGCCATTGTAATAGGACCTGGTAACCAAAGCCTGACTGTCCCTTTAGTGGGCTCCTCAACATCACGAGTAAGATGGGCAGTTGAGCTCATACCTCTGCTGGTGGGGCTGGGTGTCACCGTGGCCATGGGAACAGGGGCAGCAGGGCTGGGGTCCTCACTTCACTTTTACAAGCAGCTCTCCTCCCAACTGATCGAGGACATACAACAGGTGGCAGACACGGTCCTAGACTTACAAACACAACTAGACTTCCTGGCTGACATGGTCCTCCAAAATCGACGGGGACTAGACCTACTAACAGCAAAAGAGGGAGGAATATGCCTGTTTCTTATGAAGAATGTTGCTTCTATGCCA
>NW_007074081.1:0-683 GCF_000164805.1 Carlito syrichta
CACTACTCAAAAATCATCCATCATGACCAAGGATGCAAGACTGGTTCAGCATTTGTAAACCCATAAATGCAATTAAATACATCAACAGATGTCAAAACAAAAACCACATGAATATATCATCAGATGCAGAAAAAGTCTTTAATAAAATCGAGCACTGTTTCTTGATAAAAACCCTCGAACATCTAGGCATATGAGGAACAAACCTCAAAATAGTAAAAGTCATCTACGAGAAACCCACAGCTAGCATACTTCTAAATGGACAAAAATTGGAACAATTTCCCCTGAAAACTGGAACAAGACAAGGATGCCCACTCTCACCCTTCCTGTTCAATATATTATTGGAAGTCCTGGCTAGAGCAATCAGAGAAGAGAAGGCAATCAGGGGTATCCAAATAGGAAAAGAGGAAGTCAAGTTATCTCTCTTTGCAGATGACATGATAGTGTACCTTGAAAACCCAAGAGAATCTGTCAAAAACCTCCTTACACTGATAAAGGCCTTTGGCAAAGTCTCAGGATATAAAATAAATGTGCAAAAGACAATCGCATTTCTTTATACCAAAAATAAACAAACAGAAAACCAAATAAAAGCCATAATTCCAATCACAATAGCCACAAAAAAAAATGAAATACCTTGGCATCTTCCTAACCAGAAACGTGAAGACCTTTACAATGAAACCTACAAA
>NW_007074082.1:0-886 GCF_000164805.1 Carlito syrichta
AGGTCTCGCTGCCCAGGCGGGTCTTCAACCCGCGGGCTCAGGCAATCCACTCACCTCAGCTTCCCAAAGGCGCGGGATTACAGGCTGAGCCACCGAGCCCGGCAGCAGCCCCATTTTTTTCTAATCCTGTCTACTCTGCCCTTTGTCTTCAGGCTGAGTTCTTTTACGGTAAAGTGAGAAGATGGCAAATTTACAAATTTTACAAAGAAAATGTAGTTTTAATTTTTTTCTATAATTGAACATTATTTATGAGCCTCTACCCCAATTTATAGAAAAGAAAGTCTTTACTTTGATAATTAATGGTAACTCCATTTTTTTGGTAGTCAAGTCTCTTTCAAATAAATGTTCTATGTTGCATGTCCCTTCTTTCCTTTCTTCCTTTTCTTTCCTTCCCCTTCCTTCCTTCCTTCCTTCCTTCCTTCCTTCCTTCCTTCCTTCCTTCTTTTTGTTCGTCCTTCTTTTCTCCCTTTTTTCCTTTTTCTTTTTGAAGTGGTTTCCGTCTTGTGGTGGAGGTCTCTTGTTTGGTTGGCTGGGCACAGAGGGAAGGCGCACGAGACGTGGGTTTTCCTGCTTTTGGTCTCCACCGGTTGTTGACTCCCTCGGTGAGGCTTTCCCTCTCTTTTTAGGCTCGACTTGGAGGTAGGCGACGGGACGGAGATGCGGATGGAGGGGAAGACGGGTGCTGCGGAGAGACTCCCTCTTTCGGCCGGCTCTGATCTTCCTTCCTTTCTTCTTGTTTTTCTGTTTCGTGTAGGTGTGGGGGGGGGGTCTCGCTGTGTTCCTGAGCCTCGTCTCCGACTTCTGGCCTCGAGGGATCCTCTCGCCTGGGCCTCGTGGAAGAGTTTCCGGTTCGAGACGGTCTCTTCCGGTGACGGTGCTGTGGATG
>NW_007074083.1:0-464 GCF_000164805.1 Carlito syrichta
TCTCTCTCTCTCTCTCTCTCTCTCTCTCTCTCTCTCTCTCTCTCTCTCTCTCTCATTCTGTCTTTAGGGATGTTCTAGTTTTTGATCCCAAAATGGCAGCAGGAACCATAGCTGTTTCTGCACATGAAAAACTAGTTGACCTGAACTCACCACCATTTCTATTCTTACTTTTTATTTCTTTTCTTTTCCTTTTTTTTTTTTTTTTTTGCATTTACTTTTGAAATCGGCTCTGTCTTGGTGTTAATTTATCTGACTATAGGATCTTACACTATTTTGCCCATGGCTATATCTCAAGTTATAAGCCATTTTCAGTCACTGGCCTTCTCACACCTACTCACCCTGCGCTCTACTTCCACTTCATCTTACATAAGTTGCCCTATGCCAACATTCCTACTACTGGGTCTTTCAAGTATAACCTACTTGCAAATAACCCGTGCCTAAAAACCTCAGATCTCTGTTCCTAA
>NW_007074084.1:0-755 GCF_000164805.1 Carlito syrichta
CTCGAGGAATCAGAGAAGAGAAGGCAATCAGGGGTATCCAAATAGGAAAAAAGGAAGTCAAGCTATCTCTCTTTGCAGATGATATGATTGTGTACCTTGAAAACCCAAGAGAATCTGTCAAAAACCTCCTTACACTGATAAAGGCCTTTAGCAAAGTCTCAGGATATAAAATAAATGTGCAAAAGACAATCGCATTTCTTTACACCAATAATAAACAAACAGAAACCTAAATAAAAAACACAATTCCATTCATAATAGCCACAAAAAAATGAAATACCTTGGCATCTTCCTAACCACAGACGTGAAAGACCTTTACAATGAAAACTACAAAACACTGCTCAAAGAAATCAAAGATGACATAAACAAGTGGAAAAATATCCCATGCTCATGGATTGGAAGAATCAACATTGTGAAGATGTCCATCTTACCTAAGGCAATCTACAAATTCAATGCAATACCCATCAAATTACCAGCAACATTCTTCTCAGACCTAGAAAAAACAACACAGGAATTCATATGGAAACACAAAAAACCAAGAATAGCCAGAACAATCCTCAGCAAAAAAAACAAAGCAGGTGGTATCACATTAGCAGACTTCAAACTTTACTATGAAGCTACAATCATCAAAACAGCTTGGTATTGGTATAGGAACAAGCATATAGATCAATGGAAATAGAATTGAGATTCCAGAAGCAAAACCTCAATTTCTCAACCAACTCATCTTCAACAAAGCCTCCACCACCTACCACTGGGGA
>NW_007074085.1:0-2643 GCF_000164805.1 Carlito syrichta
CATCTTTTTCATCACCTGGAATACCTTCAGTAGGATTGGTATCAGCTCCTCCTTGAATGTCTTGTAGAATTCTGCTGGAAAGCCATCTGGACCAGGGCTTTTTTTTGTAGGAAGTTTTCTTATTATGTAATCGATTTCCTTGATTGTTATTGGTCTATTTAGGGTCTCAATTTCTTCCTGTTCCAACCTAGGTAGGTTGTGTGATGTCAGAAAGTTCTCCATTTCCTTATGGTTTTCAGGTTTGTTTCCATACAAGTGTACGTAGTAGTCTCTAATGATCTTTTGTATTTCTTCAGGGTCAGATGTCACTTGATCTTTTGTGTTTCTGATTGTGCTTATTTGGTTTTTTTCTCGTTTTTTCTTGGTCAGTCGAGCTAGGGGACCATCAATCTTGTTTACCCTTTCGAAGAACCAGCTTTTTGTTTCATTGATTTTTTGTATTATCTTTTTGTCTTCTATGTCCTGGATTTGGGCTTTTATTTTGGTGATCTGGATTCTTCTGCTGAAATTAGGGTTTTTGTGGTCTTGCTTTTCCACCTTCTTTAGGTGGCTTGTTAGGTTGTGAATTTCTGTTCCTTCCATTTTCTTCATGTGTGTTTTGTAGGGATATAAATTCCCCTCTTACTACAGCTTTCAGGGCATCCCAGAGATTTTGGGAAGATGTTTCTTCATTTTCATTTGTTTCTAGGTATCTTTTGATCTCTGCTTTGATTTCATCATTGACCCAGGAGTTGCTTAGCATTATGCTGTTTAGTGTCCATGTCTTTGTGGGTTTTGGTGGGACTTTGTTGGTGTCAATGTTTATTTTTATTCACTGTGGTCCTAGAAGGTGCGTGGTAGTATTTCGGTCTTTTAAATTTGCTTTTGCTTGATTTATGGCCAAGTATGTGGTCGATCTTAGAATATGTTCCATTTGGTGATGAGTAGAATGTGTATTCTGTGGTCTTTGAATGGAGTGTTCTGTAGGTATCAATTAAGTCCATTTGGCCCAAAGTCCCATTGAGGTTCTGGATCTCCTTGCTGATTTTTGTCCTGATGATCTGTCTAGGATTGTGAGTGGGGTATTAAAGTCCCCAGTTATGATGGTGTTAGAGTCAATATCTTTCTTTAGTTTTCCTAGAAGTTGCTTTATGAAAGTTGGTGCAGCTACGTTGGGTGTAAATATGTTTAGGATAGATATTTCTTGTTGATGGATTGAGCCTTTTATCATTATATAGTGGTCTTCTGTATCTTTTTTGATTTTTAATAGCTTGAAGGGTATTTTGTCTGAAATTAAGATCGCTACTCCTCCTTTCTTTTGTATTCTGTTCACCTGAAAGTTTGTTTCCCATCCTCTTACTTTGAGTCTGTGGGTGTCCTTTCTAGTAAGGTGGGTCTCTTGAAGGCAATAGATTGTTGCCTGCTGATATTTTATTCATTTTGCCATTCTATGTCTTTTCAGTGGCACATTTAGTCTGTTCACATTTAGGCTAATAATTGAAATGCAAGAGTTGATCCCTGTCATAAGGTTCTTACAGAGTTGTTCCTGTTTGTTTGTTGTCTTTCTTTGGGTTTTGGAGTTGGTTCATGTGTGTTTTTAATCTTTTGCCTGTACTCTTGTGAAGAACGTTGTTGTTCTCTTTTCTTTTTCTTCTGTGTTCAGTACTTTCTTAAGTGTTTCTTGTAGAGGTGGTCTGGTGGCAGGGTAGGTTCTTAGGGATTGGATATCTGGAAAAGATTTCAATTCTCCCTCACTAATGAAGCTTAGTTTGACTGGGTAGGTTATTCTTGGTTGAAATTGTTTATCTATTAGAACTTTGAAGGTAGGGCTCCAGGCTCTCCTAGCCTGAAGGGTTTCTGTTGATAAATCTGCTGCTATTCTAATTGGTCTTCTCTGGTAGGTAGTCTGGCCTTTTTCTCTTACTGTCTTTAGGATTTTTTTCTTTTATAGCTACTTTGTTTAGGTGAATTATTATGTGTCTGGGAGTTGGTCTTCTCATTTGTTGTCTTGCAGGGGTTCTCTGAATCTCTTGAGTTTGAATTTTTTCATCCTTGATGAGATGAGGGAAGTTTTCTTGAATGATTTCATGAAATGTTTGTTCCAGTGTGGCTTCTGTTTCTCTCTCTACCTCAGGAAGCCCAATTATTCTTAGGTTTGGTCTCTTGAAGTGATCAGTCATTTCTTGCAGCTTTTGTTCTGTCTTTTAGAGCTTTTTTTTCTATGCTTTTGACAGTTTAGGTTAGTTCTGCGCTTTGGTCTTCGAGCTCTGAGATTCTTTCTTCTGCTTGGCTGATTGTGCTTTCCATGCTTATTAGTCTGTTATTCATTTCCATCACAGTATTCTTTACTGCTGTCATTTCTGACATCAGCTCCTTCCTATTTTCCTCTTGTCTCTCCTCAATTTTTTAAATTCTCTCCATTAATATCTTGATGTCTGGGTTTGTTGCATGTAACCAGTCATTCTGGGGGCTCCTCATTGTTTGTGTTCCAGAATCTGTTTTGTCAGTGTCTGATCTCCTAGGGGTTTGTGTGAGACCTATATTCTTCTTTTGGTTTTTCTTCATTTGTGCGGTTTTTCCCCTCCCTACTTTTTCCTTCCCTCCACGTCACTGTCTTATTTAATTCTGTTATTCAGGGGTAAAGGGATTGGGTTTACTTCTGTT
>NW_007074085.1:2861-24872 GCF_000164805.1 Carlito syrichta
GAGGCTGTAGGTTTACTCCTGAAATAAAATGTGGTTAGCATAGGGGAAGAGAATGGAGCAGACAGTGGGTTGAAGAGGGTGGTGGAGAGATAGAGGAGTAAGGGGGGAAACAAACGAGTGCATCAACAAATAGAGAGAGAGGTGTATACTGAAACAGATAAAAACAATAGACCACAGCTACAGATGAACCAACTCTCATACAAAAAAAAAAATAAAACATATAGTAATGCTGACATACCAGCTATCCAACCACCTTATTAGTGTGCTGTTCCTCTATACAAAGATATGGTTTACAGAGAGAAGAAAAGGGAAGAAAAGGAAGAGGAAAAAAGAAAAAAAGGAACAATATAGTAGGAATAGAATTAAGTCATTAAACTAACAGAATCAATGAAGCACACTCTGAGATATTTCATTTAAGTCCAATGTCCTTTCAGGTCTGATTTCTAGTTTTATTTTCAAACTGGTAAATTAGTTTGCAGTTAGGGTCTGTTGCCCATGGTCTGCTGTGAAGGACAGTTCAGATCACCCTCCGTTCACCACTCTGGCCTATGTCTTTATCAAGCTTGTTTTTCCCGTTTTGGTGTTGTTACCTTGAATCGCTAGCAGGTGGTGCTATCTTAGCTGCTCACCCCAGAGGGGGTGGGGCCGGACAGGAATGGCAGAGGCTGAAGATGGCTACCTGCCTCAGGACAGATGGCAGGAGACTTATGGCAGGTAGGACGTCTTGGTTGCAGGAGAGGTGGCAGCGATCCCACCAGATCTTCCCTGAAGGGGCTTGAAGGACTGAAGTGGATCGCCTCCGGCCTGGGTGGTGCGATGTGCTACGGCTGCCCCAGAGACCATGCGGTGGTGGCGGTGGGGGTGGAGCTACGGCGGCGGTGCCGTTTGTGCTGCAGTGACTGTCCAGTCTGCTGCAATGCCCCAGTGATGGCAACGGCCAAGCTCCGTATGAAAAGCAGGCTGCGATTTTGGGGTCTGCAGCCCCCAGGGCGAGAGTCAGAGACCCACTGCAGTTCTCCTTTGCAGAGGGTTTCACAGACCGGGTTGCCCCATTGCCATCTTGCTGCTTCTCCTCCAGGTATCTTTTCTATATTGTGATTTAACTTCCTCTGGGTATATTCCCAGAGGGGGATTGCTGGATTGTATGCAGGTCAATTAATCTTTTTTTAGGAATTGTCACACTGTTCCCCAAAGAGGCTGAACTAGTTTGCATTCCCACCAAGAATGTAGAAGTATTCCTTTTTCTCTGCATACTCACCAGTATCTGTTGTTGTTTGTTTTATTAATCATGGCCATTCTAACTGGAGTTAGGTGGTATCTCAATGTGGTTTTGATTTGCAGTTCTCTGATAATTAGTGAGGCTGAACATTTTTTCATGTATCTAGAGAATGCTCCTATGTCTTTTTTTTGAGATGTGTCTATTCATGTCTTTTGCCCACTTTTTAATGGAGCTGTTTGTTTTTTCTTTTCAGCACAGTTCAGTTCCTTGTAGATTCTAGATGTTAGGCCTTTGTCAGATATGCAGTTGGCAAATGTTTTTTCCCCTTTCTGTGGGCTATCTCACCACTCTCTTGATGGTTTCTTTTGCTTTGCACAAGCTTTTCAATTTGATGAGGTCCTACTGTCTATGTTATCTCTTATGTCATGGGCTTTTGATCAGGAATTGGTTGCCTATTCTGATTTCTGTAAGGATGTCTCCTGCAATTTCTAAGATTCTTAAAAGTTTGGGGTTTTACATTTAGGTACCTTATCCATTTGGAGTTGCTTTTTGTGTGTGGTGATAGGTAGGGGTCCTGTTTCATTCTTTAGCATGGGGTCAGCCAGTTTTCAGAGCACCACTTAATGAATAGGTTTTCCTCACCCCAGTGATGGCTGTGGGAGACTTTGTTGAAGATGAGTTGGTTGAGAACTTCAGACTTTGCTTCTGGATCTCTATCCTGTTTCATTGGTCTACATGCCTGTTCTTGTACCAATACCAGATTGTTTTGATTATTGTAGGCTTATAATAAAGTCTGAAGTCTGGAAGTGTGATATCTCCTGCTTTGTTTGTTTCTTTATATATATATATATATATATAGATGTGGGGTACAATTCAGGGTGAGTTATACAAACAAATATTATGCAGGTATCCTTGATGATGATATATGCCACTCCCTCCCCTAGCAATTTCCCTCAACAAGCAATCCTACCCTCCTTCCCCTGACAGTTTCCCACTATTGCCAATTCCTTTCTTACAGTATTATAATTGTTCAAGGTCTGCTTATGAGTGAGAACATGTGGTACTCTGTTCTTTGATTCTGTGAGAGATCATTAAGTATGATAGACTCTAAATCCATCCAAGTTTCTGCAAAGTCCATATGTTTTTCCTTCTTTATGACTGCATAATATTCTATTGTATATATGTACCACACTGTTTTTATCCAGTCCAGCTTCAATGGGCAACATGGTTGGTTTCATGTTTTTGCTATTGTGAATAGAGCTGTAACAAACATACATGTGCAGGTATCTTTTTTGTAGAATGATTTGAATTCCTCCAGGTATATTCCCAATAGGGGAAATGCTAAGTCATATGGAAGGCCCATTTCTATTTCTTTCAGAAGTTGCCACACTCTCTTCCAAAGAGGTTGCACTAGGTTGCATTCCCACACGCAGTGTAGAAGTGTTCCTTTTTCTCCACATCCTTGCCAGCATCTGTTGTTTTTTGTTTTATTAAGGATGTCCGTTCTTACAGGGTTTAGGTGGTATCTTAATGTGGGTTTGATTTGCATTTCTCTGATGATTAGTGAGGCCGAGCACTTTCTCATGTGTCTATTGACTGCCCGAATATCTTCTCTTGAGAAGTGTCTATTCATGTCTTTTGCTGACTTCTTAATGGGGCTGTTTGTTTTTTGCCTTTTGGCACGTTTGGGACCTTGCAGATACTAGATTTTAGACCACTGTCAGATATACAGTTGGGAAATATTATTTCCTCATTCTTTGGGCTGTCTCCCTGCTCTCTTGATGGTTTATTTTGCTTTGCAGGTGCTCATTAGTTAGATTAGGAACCACATGTCTATCTTATTTCTTAAGGTATGGGCATTTAGAGTTCTGAATAGGAATTGGTTGATAGTTCCAATTTCCATAAGGGTGTCTTGTGTTTTCTAAGATTTTTATAGATTGAGATTTTGCATTTAGGTCTTTGATCAATGTAGAGTTAATTTTTCTGTATAGTGATAGGTAGGGGTCATGTTTCAATCTTCTGCCTGTGGTCAGTCAGTTTTCCTAGCACCTTTTGCTGAATAGGTTCTCTTCTTCTTAGTGGTTGTTGTTGGAAGACTTGTCAAACGTGAGTTGGTTGAGAAATTGAGGCTTGCTTCCTGAATCCCTATGCTGTCCCATTGATCTATGTGCCTGTTTTGCACCAAATCCAGGCTGTTTTGATTATTGTAGCCTTATAATGAAGTTTGAAGTCTGGAAGTGTGATACCTTCTGCTTTGTTTCTTTTGTTAAGGATTATTTTGGCTATTCGTGGTCATATATGCTTCCATATGAATTTCTGTATTGTCATTTCCAGGTCTGAGAAGAATGATATTGGTAACTTAATGGATATTACATTGAATCTGTAGATTGCCTTTGGTAGGATGGACATCTTCACAATGTTGATTCTTCCATCCATGAGCATGGAATATTTTCCATTTGTTTGTATCTTCTTGTATTTCTTTGAGCAGTATTTTGTAGTTCTCACTGTAAAGGTCTTTCGTTTCTCTGGTTAGAAAAATGTCAAAGTATTTCAATTTTTCTGTGACTACTGTAAATGGAATTTTAATTTGAGCCTCTGCCTGCTTGTTGTTGGTGTATAGGAATGCAACTGTCTTTTACACATTTATTTTGTACCCTGAGATTTTGCCAAAGTCCTTTATCAGAGCAAGCAGGTTTTTGACAGATTCTCTTGGATTTTCAAGATATAGGATCATAACATCAGCAAAGAGGGACAACTTGACTTCCTCTTTTCCTACCTGAATAACCCTGATTTCCTTCTCTTGTCTAATTGCCCAAACTAGGACTTCCAATACAATGTTGAACAAGAGGAGTGAGAATGGGTAGCCTTGTCTTGTTCCAGTTTTCAGGGGGAAGTATTTCCAGTGTCTGTCCATTTAGCAATATGTTAGCTGTAGGCTTATCATAGATGGTACTTACTATTTTGAGATATGTTTCTTCAATACCTATGTGTTTGAGGGTTTTTATCAAGAAGCGATGCTGGATTTTATCAAAAACTTTCTCTGCATCTAATGACACAATCATGGGGTCCTTGTTTTTATGTTTGTTGATATACTTAATTACATTTATGGTCTTGCAAGTTTGAAGCAGTCCTACATCCTGGGGGTGAAGCCTAGTTAGTCATGGCAGATGATTTTTGAGATATGTTTAGGATCTGATTTGCTAGAATCTTGTTGAGGATTTTTGTGTCTATGTTCATAAGGGATATTGGCCTATAGTTCTCTCTCTCTCTCTTTTTCTTTTAATTTTTACCCGATTTGGATATCAGTATGATTTTAGCTTAGTAAAATGAGTTTGGGAAAATTTCATCTATCTCAATAGCCTGGAATACTTTCAATAGGATTGGTATCAGCTCCTCCTTGTACATTTTGCATAATTCTGCTGGAAACCTATCCAGTCCCAGGCTTTTTTTTTTTTTTTTTTTAGGTTTCTTTCTTAAGAGAGAGTCAATTTCCTGGGTTGATATTGGTCTATTTAGTGTCTCAATATCTTCTTGTTGCAATCTTAGGAGGTTGTCTGATGTCAGAAAATCCTCCATTTCATTTAGGATATCATGTTTTTTCCATATGGGTGTATGTAATATCTCTGACAATCTTTTGTATTTCTTTGAGGTCAGTTGTGATTTGATCTTTATATTTCTGAATGCATTTATTTGGGTTTTTTCTCTCTTTTTCTTGGTCATTCTGGCTACAGATCCATCAATTTTGTTAATTCTTTCAAAGAATCAACCTTTTGATTTGTTGATGTTTTCTATGATATTTTTGTCTTCTATGTCCCATATTTGCACTCTTATTTTGGTGATTTGGATTCTTCTGCAAAAGTTGGTTACTGGAACTTATAATGAAGTTTGAAGTCTGGAAGTGTGATACCTTCTGTTTTGTTTCTTTTGTTAAGGATTGTTTTGGCTATTCATGGTCATATATGCTTCCATATGAATTTCTGTATTGACATTTCCAGGTCTTTGGTGGTCTTTACTTTCCAGCTCCCTTAAGTGATTTCTTAGACTCTCCACTTATGATCTTTTGGTTTTCTTGATGTGCACTTGTAGAGATATAAATTCCCCTCTTAGAATTGATTCATGGCATCCCCAAAGTTTTGGTAAGATGCTTCTTCATTTTCATTTGTTTCCAGGAATCATTTCATTTCTGCTTTGATTTCAGTATTGACCCAGTAATTGTTCAGCATCATGCTGTTTAGTGTTCATGTCTTTGTGGACTTTGGGGAAATGTTGTTGGTGTTGATATTTATTTTTATTCCACCGTGGTCTGAGAATGTGCATGACAAGATTGTACCCTTATGGAATTTGTTTAAGCTTGATTTATGGCCAAGGATGTGATCAGTCTTGGAGTACATTCCATGTATTAATGAGTAGAATGCATATTCTGTGGTTTTGGGGTGGGATGATCTGTAGGTATCAATTAAGTCCATTTGGTCAAGTGTCAAGTTTAGGTTCTGGATTTCCTTGTTGATTTTTTGCCTTGATGATCTATTTAGGGCTGTTAGTGTGGTATTCAAGTCCTCTGCTATAATAGCATTAGTGTCAATATCTTGTTTTAGTTTACTTAGTAGTTGCTTTAAAAATGCTGGTGCTCTTGTGTTGGGTACATATATGTTCAGGATGGATATTTCTTGTTGATGGATTGATTCTTTTATCATTTTGTATTGTCCTTTTGCATCTTTTTTAATTTTTGAGAGCTTAGAAGTTGTTTTGTCTGATATTAAGACCATAACTCATGTATTCTTTTGGGATTCATTTGACTGGAAACTCATTTTCCATTTTTTAACTTTGAGTCTGTTTGTGCCCTTTATAGTAAGATGAGTCTCCTGGATGTAGAAATAGTTGGGTCATGGTTTCTTACCTGGTTTGCCAACCTGTGTCTCTTCAGTGTTGCATTTATTCCATTCACATTCAGGCTGACTATTGAAATGTGATTGTTTATCCATGTCATGAGGTTCTTATAAAGTTTTTTCTTTGCTTGTTTTCTTTTGGCTTTGGAGTTGAGGTAGGTGTATGTTTTCTATGTGCTCTGTTGTTCTTTTGAGAAGTGTGTGGTCATTCTTTTTTTTTTTTTTTTCTTTCTTCTGTGCTTAATACCCTTTTAAGTGTCTCCAGTAGAGCTGTTCTGGAAGCTGCATAACCTCTTAGGGATTGGACGTTTGGGAAGGATTTTAATTCTCCATCACTGTTGAAGCTGAGTTTGACTGGATAGAAAATTCTTAGTTGAAATTGTTTGTCTTTAACGACTTTGAATATAGGGCTTCAGTCCCTTCTTGCTTGTAGTGTTTCTGCTGATATGTCTGCTGCTACTTTGATTGATTTTCCCCAGTAGGTAGTCTGACCTTTCTCTCTTGCTGCCTTTAGGATTTTTTCTTTTGTGTCTACTTTGTGTAGGTGAATGACTATGTGTCTAGGGGTTAGTCTTCTCATTTGATATCTTGTGGGGGTTTTCTGTATCTCTTGTGCTTGGCTGATCACATCTCTGGTGAGATGGGAAACGTTTTCTTGGATTACCTCCTGGAATACTTGCTCCAAGTTGTTTTAAATTTTCCTTTTCTTCTTCTGGGATACTAATCAGACATAGGTTCAGCCTATTGATATAATCACACATCTCTTACAGCCTTTGTTCTTTCTTTTTGAGTCTTCTTTCTATGTTTTTTACAGATTGGGTTAATCCCATGGTTTGGTCTTTAAGTTCTGGGATTCTTTCTTCAGCTAGATTAATTCTGCTTTTCATGCTTGTCATCTTGTTATTTATTTCCTGGATGAAATTTTTTATTGCCAAAACCTCTGTTACAAGTTCTTTCAGGATTCTATCTTGCCTTTCTTGAGTTTTATTCACTCTTACCATCAATTTCCTAATCCCTGTCAGTCTGGGGTCAGTCGCTGGTGACTTCCATTGTTTGGGCACCAAGATCTGATTTTTTTAGGAGTTTTGTCTTTGGTACACTTGAAATTGCCTGAGTTCTCCCTTTGGTTTTTCCTCATTTGTGATAGAGCTCTTGTTTTTCTCTTTAGTTCTATTATTCAGTGTCAGTGGGAGAAGCTTTCCCTTTTGATTTTTGCTCAGTTTTCTATTCTTCCCTCATCTGTGCTCTGAATTTGTTATGTTTTTCAATAGGACAGTGGATGGGAAGCTTTGCTGTCTCTTATAGTTTTTGAAATTCTAATAAAGTAGGGGATGGGGCACTAGGATTCAGAAACTACTTGCAAATCACAAAGTTCGCTTTTTGTGGTATGTGTTTCCCAAGACCCACTCCCCACCACCATTCTATATAATGATGCAAAGCAGAAACCAATTCAAAAAACAATTGAACACACACACACACACACACACACACACACACACACACACTAAAACAAACTGGAATAGCAACAAAGTAAAACAAAACAAACAACAACAAAAACCAAGAAAACTAAACACACACACACACACACAGACACACACACACACACACACACGCCTAACACAAAGTGAGTAGAGAAGAAAAACAGAAAGACCTGAGGGGAAAAATAGGGAATTCAGGTCGAACCCTCACCCATATGTTGACACACACCTTAAACTATAAAATATTAAAATAAAGAAAACCCAGAACAACAAAGAAGCAAAAACAAACCAACAACAGCAAAATTGAAAGATGAACACTCAATCATTCACATCTACACATATACAGAACACAACAAATAAAAGAAGAAAAAGACAGAAAAAGAAAAGGAAAAATATTGGGGGGGGCGATTGCAGATCAAACCCTCACATACACATTCATGCACAAAAGAAAAATATTTTAAAAATAGATGAACTAACAAACAGTTAAATAATTTTTTAAAAGTTTTTCAAAAATTGGAAAAAAAAAACATGCCTTCTTGTGGAAGGCTCTGTAATTATTGCTCTAATCAGGTCTCTCCTGTAGAGCCACCTCTTTCACTCTCTCCTCAATGTCTGGAGCAGGAAAGGAGACGGAGTAGTTGAGGTGAGTGGGGCTGTAGTACTCCCCTCCCACTCTCCTATGGTCAGGGAGATCCTTTTCTGACCACAACCTTTTTCCCACAGCTGGGTAGGGGGTGGGCCTTCTGGAACTCAGTATTTGTGAGGACCCTCTGAAGTTTGTGCTTTCAGAATAGTCCCTCTGGGTCAAGATGAATCCCTGAAGTAGTTGATCTGCCAGTTACAGAGATCGGGTCTGTCACTCCATGGTGAGCAATTCACAGCACTTTACTATCTCACCTTCGAGATGGTGGTCAGGTGCCTCTCTTGTCTTCTTCCATGGGACTTTGCCTCTGGAATACCTCTGCAACCCTGAAGTCAGTGCCCTGCCAGGCGCTGACATGGTTAGGCAAAGCCTGAGCTGGCAGTCTCTCCTGCTGCATGGTGAGGGGAGTCTGGGGTGATAGCATCTCCCTGCCACTTTTTCACAGGAAAACTTTTGTCCATTAAAAAAAAAAATAATGGTGCTCAGCTTCTGTGACCTGGCTGTAGTCAGGGAAGAAGCAGAGAAGCTGCAGTACCAGCTGTTGCACCAGGGGCCTGGCCACTTGTTTATGAGCCCCCACTTAGATAGTCTCTCCCCGTATTTTCTTCCCAGGTAGGGTTTGTTGATTTATAAAAGAAAGAAAGAAAGAAAGAAAGAAAGAAAGAAAGAAAGAAAGAAAGAAAGAAAGAAAGAAAGAAAGAGAAAAAGAAAATGGCACTTGACTTCTGCATCCTGGCAATTGCTAAGGTCCAAGCCCAGCAACTGTGGCACCACCTTATGCACCAGGAGAGCCCTGGCTACTAGCTCCCAAGTCCTCACTCAGTCAGCTAGCACATGCCCACTTGCTTACCAGTACGTATGCAAAATTTTCCATACACTCACTCACTCACTCACACTGGGACTTGCATAGTCCAACTGCCTCAGCCTCCATCTTCTCCCTTTTTTTCTCTGCTTTATTTCTTTTGCTAAGGATTGCTTTGGCTATTCATGGTTGTTTTTGTTTCCATTGGAATTTCTGTGTTGTTTCTGGGTCTGAGAAGAATGATGTTGGTAATTCAATGGTTTATAGCATTAAATTTGTAGATTGTCTTTGGTAGGCTGGACATCTTAACAATGTTGAGTCTTCCAGTTCATGAGTATGAAATATTTATCCATTTGTCTGTGTAATCTTTGACTTCTTTGGCCAGTGTTTTATAGTTTTTCTTGTAAAGATCTTTCACTTCTCTCAGTAGGGAGATGCCAATGTATTTCTTTCTTTCTTTCTTTCTTTCTTTCTTTCTTTCTTTCTTTCTTTCTTTCTTTCTTTCTTTCTTTCTTTCTCTATTGTGAATGGGATTATGTTTTTTATTTGTTTGTCTACCTGTTTGTTGTTGGTGTATAAAAATATGACTGTCTTTTGCTCATTTATTTTGTAACCTGAGACTTTGCCAAAGTCATTTATTGGTGCCACGAGTTTTTTGATAGATTCTCTTGATTTCTGAGGTATAGAATCATATTGTCAGCAAAGAGGGATAACCTGACTTCTTCATTTCCTATTTGGATACACCTGATTCCATTTCTTGGCTGATTGCTCTAGATAGGACTTCCAAAAAAAGTTGAACAGGAGGGGTGAGAGTGGGCAACCTTATCTTATTCTGGTTTTCAGAGGAAATGTTTCCAATTTCTGTTCATATGTTTGTTGTGGGTTTCTCATAGATGGCACTTACTATTTTGAGGTGTTTCAACTTCTATGCCTAGGTGTTCGAGGTTTTTATCAAGAAAGGATGTTGGATTTTATTAAAAACCTTTCCCCCATCTAACGGTATAATCATGTGGTTCTTGTTTTTTCATCTGTTGAGATGTATTTAATTACAATTATGGTCTTACAGATGTTGAATCTGCCCTGAATCCCAGAGATGAAACCTACTTGGTCATAGTGGATGGTTTTTTAGATGTGTTGTTGGACCCAATTTGCTAGAATCTTGTTAATAATTTTTGCATCTATGTTCATCAGGGATATTGGACTGTAGTTCTGTTTTTTTGTTGGATCTTTACCCAGTTTGGGTATCAGTGTGATGTTAACTTAATAAAATGATGTGGGGAGAATTCCATCTTTCTTGATTGCCAAGAATACATTCTATAGGATTGGTGTCAGCTCCTCCTTGTATATTTTGTAGAATTCCACTGAAAAGTCATCTGTTCCAGGGCTTTTTTTTTTTTTTTTTTGTAGGTTGTTTTCCTATGACAGAGTACATTTCTTGGGTTGTTATTGGTCTGTTTAGGACTGCAATTTCTTCTTATTTCAACCTTAGGAGGTTGTGTGACACTATAAAATCCTCCATTTCATTTAGATTATTGAGTTTGTTTCCATACAGGTATGCATAGTAATCTCTGATAATCTTTTGTATTTCCTCAGGGTAGTTGTGATTTGAACTTTTGCATTTCTGATTGTGTTTATTTGGACTTTTCCTCTCTTTTTCTTGGTCATTAGGCTAGGGGATCCCTCAAACTTGCTTATCCATTCAAACAACAGGTTTTGTGTTTTGTTGGTTTTTTTTCCTATGGTATTTTTGTCTTCTATGTCTCATATTTGAACTTTTACTTTGATGATCTGGATTCTTCTGTTGAAGTTAGAGTTTTTTGATCTTGCCTTTCCAGCTTCCTTACGTGATTTGTTAGTCTGTGAAAACTTCTCTTTTTATTTTCTTGACGTGTTTTGTAGAGATGTAAGTTCCCCTCTTTGTATTGATTTCATGAAATTCCAGAAGTTTTGGTAAGATATTTTTCATTTTCATTTGTTTCCAGGAATCTTTTTGTTTTGATTTACGTGTTGACGCAGTAGTTTTTCAGCATCATGCTGTTTAGTGTCCATGTCTTTGTGGATTGGGGAGGAATTTTGTGGATGGTGATATTTATTTATATTCCTCTGTAGTCTGAGAAGGTGCATGGCACTATCTCAACCTTGTGAAGTTTGTTTATGCTTGATTTGTGGCCAAGAATGTGGTCACTCTTAGAGTACATTCCATCTTGTGATGAGTAGAATGTATATTCTGTGTTTTTTGGGTGGAGTGTTCTGTAGGTATCCACTAAGTCCATTGGTCAAGCATCAAGTTGAGGTTCCAGATCTCTTTGTTGATTTTTTTGCCTTGATGATCTATCTAGGGTTGCTAGTGGAGTATTTAAGCTTCATAAAAACTGGTGCTCCTGTGTTGGGTGCATGTATGCTTAGGAGGGATATTTCTTGTTGATCGATCAAACCTTTTATCATTATGTAGTAGTGCCCTTTTGCATCTTTTTAAATTTTTGATAGCTTAGAGATTATGTTGTCTGATGTTAAGATAGTAACTCCTGCCTTCTTTCATGATCCTTTCACCAGAAAATTTCTTTTACGTCCTCTCACTTTGAGTCTATGTGTGTACTTCAAGGTGAAATAAGTTTCCTTGAGGCACCAAATTACTGGGTCATATTTTTTTTTATACACTTTGCCATTCTATGTCATTTAGTGGTGCATTTAGTCCATTCATATTTAGGCTGATTATTGAAATATAAGAGTTTGTCCCTGGCATGAGGCCATTTTGTTTTTCATTAGATTTTGTGTTTATATATCTGTGTGTTTTCATTTTTTCAGGTATGCTGTGTGTTCTGCTGCTTCTGTGTTTGTGATCTTGTGAAGTATAAGGTCTTTCTTTTGTTTCTTTTCTCTTCTGTGCACAATTCTCTTTAAGGGTCCCCTGTAAAGCTGGTCTGAAAGCAGCATATAATCTTAGAGATTAGATGTCTGGGAAGAATTTTAATTCTCTGTCACTGATGAACCTTATCTTGTCTGGGTGGGAAATCCTTAGTTGAAATTGTTTATCTTTAAGAATATTAAAGATAGGGGTTCAGTTTCTTCTGGCCTGTAGTTTTTCTGCAACAATTCTGATTAGACTCCCTTGGTAGGTAGTCTGACCTTTTTCTCTTGCTGCCTTGAGGATATTTTCTTTTACAGCTACGTTGTGCAGGCAAATGTGTCTAGGGGTTGGTCTTCTCATAGGACATCTTACAGGGGTTCTCTGGATCTCTTGTGTTTATATAGTTTCCCTTTGGTCAGATGAAGGAAGTTTTCTAGAATGTCCTAATGGGATGTTTGTCCCAAAGTATTTTCTGCTTCTGTTTCTATTTCAGGTATTCCAATCAGACATAAGTTTGGTTTCTTGATAAAATTGCACATCTCTTAAAAAGTTCCTCTTAATCTTTTTTTCCTATACTTTTAATAGACTGGATTAATTCCATATTTTGGTCTTCCAGCTCTGAGATTCTTTCTTCTGCTTGGTCAATACTGCTTCCCATGCTTGTCAGTTTGTTATTTATTTCTTGGGTGTTCTTTATTTCTTTTATTTCTAAGTATGCTTTCTTGAGCCTGTCTAGCTCCATTGCAATTTCACTTAGTTTTAGCCCTTGCATTTCCTGACTTTTATTCATTCTATTCAATGATTCTCTGATCTCTGTAAGTACCTTCTTAGTACTGTCATTCCGGAGGATAGTCACTGTTTGTGGTTCAGTAGCTGTCCTTTCTTGCACTGACTCTTTGCTGGGACTCTGATGGCTACTGACAATTTTTCATAATTTTTTCTTCATTGGTAGCGGTTCTCTTGTCTTTCTCTTTTATTCTGTTGCTAAGTGGAAAATGGAGTACCAGTCATTTCTGATATTTGCTCTACTGTTTGTCCTTCCTTGAACTGGGGTTCCAGGGTTTGTTCAATTATGAAGTAGGGCTGAGGGTGGGGTATTGTGCTGTCTCTTTACAATTTTGAGCACTTACTATGGTGTGGAAGTACTGCAGGGATTCTGAATCTATTGGCAGGTCATAATATTTGCTACCTGGTGAAGGGGTCAGCTGGGACTTCCTCTTCATCTCTGCGAAATAGGACCCTACAGTGGATATGCTTGCATAGCCCCTGAGTCCAAGACAGGGTATAAAATGGAAAAGAGAGAAAAAAGAGAAAGGAGGAGAAAGAAAGAAAAATAGCAAAGAAAAATAGAAAAAGAAAGAAAGAATCCATTAAAAACCAGAAAAAGAACAAAGAAAGAGAAACAGAAGAAGGAAGGAAAAGAGAAAGACAAACCAACAAACAATACAACCTAACAAGATAATCAAACAACCAAACCAATACTCCCTGCCTCAAGAAAAATGTTGATAAAGTGTTCTCAGCTTTAGTATGAAATATGAGTTCTGCAACTGCAGGGCTGTTATGACAGATTCTCTACTCCTCGCTGTTGAAACTTAAGATGTTAGTATCTTCACTCCCTGCTTCCTGCAATTGGTAGCCATCACATGCCTGCACTCCCTCCATGGCCCTTATTACCAGCATTCAGCCCAGTGCTGTGGTGATGGGGTAGGCAATCACTCCAACCATTCTTCCCCAGAAAAGCTCTGTTGATTTGAGAAAATGGTGCTCAGCTTCTGCACTCCAGGAAGTGCTAGGGTCCAAGCAGAGAAGTTATGGCACCAGCAGTTTCACTAGGAGGGCCCTGACTACTTGCTCCTGAGTCCTTGCTCAGTCAGCCTCTCACATTCCCACTTACACACAGAAGCACACGCAGAGTTGTGCATGCATAGGAACTCAGGCAGTCTGAGTGTTTATGTCATTGCCTTCCCAGAAATTCAGGATATTTTTTAAAATATGGAAATAGAGATGAAAATCTCACCTAAGTTTTTCAACATTTTTCAGTTATAAACATTAAATTGAGGCAACATATTTACAATTTTCATAAGGAAACATATCCTGACATGCAAAGCTGGATTTTCCAGAACTTACTTGTCTCATCATTTTCCCAGTGTTGACAGTTTTTAACTTATATAGAAATATTGCTGTTATAAATAAATATTTTTAATATAAAATGTATTTATCATGCATTTCCTTTTATACTTTCACTAAATCTTATAATTTTTTTTTTTCTCATCTTCAGCAGTAACAGCCTTCTAGATGTTCTTTGATTAAAGCAAGCTTGTTACTTGTCATGGTCATTGAACTTATGTTTCCATTTTCTGATTCTTTCCAAATATTGATCATTCTTTCTTGTTTTATGTTTCATCAGCTCTCTGTCCAAATGCCACATTTTTAGTGAGGTATTCTCTAAGAACTCTCTCTAAAACATTGCCTTTTTTGAATTTCTTTCTATAATCAGCTATGTTTCCTTTTGTAATATGAAGCATATTTTATGTTTATCTATTATCCCTTCAAGGACATCTTGTTTGCAGGAGAGTAAAAGCAAATGAGCCAATGTTCAAAGCTAATTCCATGGCTAAAAACTTAGTTATTGACTTTACCAGCATACTGTATTTTTTATCACTCTCTTTAATGCTTTGCCAAAAGTTGTGTAGGAATTAATTTACTACTTCTCAGGATGCACGCAATAAAATATCATGAAGCTAATACTCGTTTTACCTGTTATGTCTATCTGTTTTTGTTTTTGTTTTGTGTGTGTGTGTGTTGGAGTCTCACTCGGTTGCCCAGACTGGAGTGCAGTGGCGGCTCCCAGCCACCGCAGCCTCGACCTGCTGGGCTCCAGCGATCCTTTCGCCTCAGCCTTCTAAGTAGCCGGAATTACAGGCGCGCGCTACCACGCCCGGCTGATTTTTTGATTTTCTTAAGAGATGAAGTCTCGCTGCCCAGGCGGGTCTCGAACCCTCGGGCTCAGGCAATCCACTCACCTCAGCCTCCCAAAGGCGCGGGATTACAGGCAGAGCCATTGAGCCCGGCTATCGCTGTTTTTAATAAAGATATTCTGAATCACGATACTATGGCAAGTGCTCATAGTCTTTGACAAGAAGGCAATGAGTAATGGTGGAAAAAAGGAATGAATGTGTGGACAACTAATCAGAACCAGTGTTCAGGACTTTCACTGCATAAAGTTAGGCTGAAGACACAGTTGGGCTGTATTATTTTAGGTGATGTCTGAGTTCTAGGACTCCCTCTGCCTCTCTAAGAATCTATGTGTTCTTGCCCCAGTTTTGAGGATATATTAAACTTTTCTTAGGTTTAAATAATATTTAAAAATTAGGATTGTAGTTAGACTAAATTGATATCAGGTATTTTTAAAGATATATACTCATGCTAATGCTAACTTTGGAGAAAAACAATTTTAAAATTTTCTGTACCTAGAGAGAATCTACACCAGAAAAGAGCCAACGAGCAAAAAACACATTCACCCATTCACATGTGTGCATGCCCACACATACACACACACATTGATCATTGATGTGGGAAGGAATTTAATTTTTTTTTTAATTCTATTTAAAAACTGAGTGCAAAGTATCATAAAATCCAGAAAATAAAAAGTTGTGGTATATAGTTTAGGCAGCTTTGCAAGATATTAGAAGCTGTAATTTAGAAAGCTCTCATAAAATTTATATTGTTCCTAGCTGGATTTACAGTTTGAGCTACACCTTGCATGATACTGCCAAATTTCAAATTGATCTTAGAACGTCTAATTTGGACACTTTGAAATCTATTTTAATCAAACGAGAAATTAAAATAAAGTTTAAAATGCTTTGGCTCTCTTGCTTTCTGTCACCTTCTCTCAGATTCCATGCTGACAGTGTAAAATCCATTCTGCTTAGCTCTACCTAATTTGATGATGGAATTGGAATCTGCTTTGCTCAGTTTCTATTGAATTAAAATAGGAAGAAATAATAGACTCTATTCACAAGCTCTGGGCTCTGCTTAAAAATAGGACCACCTCAGTGGGAGCTCTGCCATAGCTGGCTGCTTTGTATCAGTTCTGCTTGACTGCGAATTGACTCTGCAATGTATTTCTGCTTATCCCGCTTGTTTTCCTTGGTTGTTTTATGAACACGCATCTGATTCCCTCTGCCTTTGCTTTATTGAAAAACTCTGCACCATTTTACCAGCCTGAAGCGTGAAGACAGGTTGTATTCAAATGAAAGACTGGGGGTAAATTTGATAGCTTAAGTTAATAAATAATGAGTTTTTATTTTAAATAATTCCTTTATGCTTTGAAAAAACAATCATAAGTATCTAATTGGAAAAAATAATGTATATCTGGTTAGGCAATATAGTTTATGAGTTTTTCTGTGTTTAAATGTGTGGTAAATGTGGAAATTGGTCTAATTATGGTATCAGTTTCAAGATAAGAATACAAATTGCAATAGCATAAACCTATGAATCATACCATAATCACTTCACCCAGTTTACAATTTAGTCTATTGTAACTTCAGATTACTTGAGAATAACATGATAATTGATAATATGGCAATAGAAAAAGGAATTTCTTTTTAAACCTTCTAGTATTGTTGACCCACCTTTCTTATTTATTCATGATAATTGAAACAAAAATATTTAGTTATCTTGTTTTTAATCTCTTAATTTAACATATCCAGTCAAACAGTAATTTATAAAATTCATAAAAATACATTTTTATTTCTCAATTTTTTGTTGTCCCTTTTAGGTGCAATCTTCAAGATTCCTTTATGTATTTTCTAACTACACCTATCTATTCTCTTTTCTAACTCCACACTAAATAAACAAAAGCAATGGGTGGTTTTAGTTTTTATTTTTCTCCAAGGCCCTCATGTCTTAAAGTTAGAAAAGGAATATTCTCATTTGTTTAAAGGCACCAAATTCATTTTGGAATGAGGAAAGTACTGCCTGAAAGTTGATGAAAATATATTGATAGCAGGGCCAGAATTCCCTTTTTTTTTTAGTTTGAGTGAATTTCTGACTTCATAAGGACTCTTAAGGAAAAATGCAACAATGTCCAGTTTATTGCAACTTTAGGTTTTTATGTTGGCAATCAAGTGGTTACATTAAAAAAACAGAAAAATGTACCGCAAGAAGCTTTGTTTAAACATACATATTGTTGTCCCTAACTTGTATCTCTTTCAGGAGGACATTTACCCTTAGGTAACTCTTAAAACCTCATTTCACTTCTGGCTACTTCCCAAACAATACCAGAATTAGCAAATCAAGAGAAACATGATAAATCAGTTTGAGAATAAGTAAATCTTGTCTTGGATAATCCATTTCTAATCTCCTTGTGAACATTTGACATTTGAAGATGTGTCATCCATAATCTCTGGCAGAACTGACTTTTGTGAAATGTCATGGAACTTGTGTCACTCTGATGTCCAGGTGATTATTCTAAGCATGTAGCCTCTACCTTCAATCAAAGGGAATGGTGAAAAGCTCAGTAGGATAATAAAGTCATATAAGTTATTGTATTATAACTCTTTCAAATATATGTGAAAGGAAAAAAATGATAATTGTGTTTTAAGAAAGGAATTGAAGCTATGGGAGCCAGAATACTAAAAACTAAAATGACTCCAGTGACTTGACACTTTCCTTGAGTGTGGGCATAATAGGTAACTATGATGAGTTGTCACTCATTATATGCAAAAGGTATTTTATACATGTAAGTAAGGCTACTAATAGGTTGACTTTAGGTTAATCAAAAGATATATGATTGGCCGAATTATAAGAGACCTTTAAATCTGGGTCTAGACATGAAAGATAAGAAAAGTCTACAACTCTACAACAGAATACAGTTCTTAAAAATATGGATATTTATGGTTTAAATGATTTATGAAGATAACATTATGCTGTTTTTGAATCAGAAACATTCACATTTAAATTCCTGCTCCTGTATTTGAGATTTTTGTTTTGTTTGTTTAGGTAAGCTGTGTAACAAATCTCATTTAAACTTTTAACATAAGACTTTTATGAGCACTAAATAATAGCATAAATAAAGTACCCAGAAGTCTTTTTCTGAGTTAGGATCTTACTTAGTCACCCAGGCCAGAGTGCAGTGGCATGATCACGATGATCATGGCTCACAGCAGCCTCAACCTCCTGGGCTCATATGATTTTTCCACTTCCGTATCCCGAGTAGCTGGGATTATAGTTGCATACTGCCACATCCAGCTAATTTTTAAAATTTTTTGTACAGACAAAGTTTTTCTATGCTGTCCAGGTTGGTCTTGAACTCCTGGACTCAAGGGATCTTTCCACTTTGGGTCCCAAAGTGCTGAGATTACAGGCCTGAGACACTGCACCCAACTCCCAGAATTCTTTTTACTAAAAGTAAGCACTCAGAACATGATCTTATATTATTTATTTAAGGTTTTAATACATTTTAGATAACTTGTCATCACTATTATTGACAGTGGATCATTTTTATTAGAAAAACTAAAGTATTCAGTCATTCTCACATTTTATATATAAATAATATGCAATAATAAAGAAAGATTTAATGTTTGACAATAATATGCAATACTGACCTCTAAATATACTTACCAGAATGCAAATGGTAAATGTGAGGACATCAGTCATTTATAAATCCTGGTAATTCTGTAAAGTCTCAATGAATATTATATTTTCTTGATTTTAGGGTACATTTTTAGTATTTCACTAGTAATGAAAAATCAGTAGTGTCTTTGAACAGAAATGTACATTTGAGATCTTTTCATTTGTTCCAAAATTGGTGGCACGTTTTTTATTAAACTGATTTTATATAGACAAAGAAATAAGCTACTTTAACCTTTTTGTAAAGGCTGTATTGAGAGAGGAAATATATACTTGAATTAACTTTAAGGAGATAATTTCTGCCATTCAAGGAAGAGTTATTTATGAGCAGGCAACTCCTAATTAGCATGACATAAGTCACACTTTAGAAACAAACAAGCAAACAAAAAAAAACCCAACTTCAGTAGGAAGGTATTTTATATCACTAAAATACTCTTCCTCAATATAGAGAAAACTTGGTCTTAAATAAAATATTTTTAATCTTTCAAAAATATACTGAGAATTAAAAAACATGGCCATTAGATTTTACATCACTTATACTATTGACTTTACTAAGGGTAAAGATGAAAGAACAATATGATTATTTCTAATCCTCTACTGAAACTTTTTTTTGGCAAATCAAAAGCAATTATAAAGGATCCTAAAGTACAGCATACTAATTTAAAAGATAAAATAACATTTTTAGTAGCAATAATTATGTAGCTAGTTCATTAAAACAGGTTATTTAAATATATAAGATACCTTATCCAAAGGAAAGAAAATGTTAACTATTCCTAATAATGGGCAAAATTGGCTTGAAATGAGAAATATTTGAGGCAATGACATTATCATTCACTACTATTACACTTATCTATAAAAATATGCTAACTAGTTACTTGTAAAATTACATGGGATTAATTTGAATTTATACAGTAGTAATCTAGTTTGTGAGAAAAGAGTTAACACTTATTGCTGTTAGTTAATATATCATCTGGGCAGTTTTAACTTCACTAAGTATTACAACATTTTTCTTTCATAATAACCCATTCTAATGTATTTTAGTATCCCGTGTTTATGTGATGACCCATGATTTTTTAGAGCTGATTAAATTTTCTGAAGGTTACACAATTAATACAAGTTAAGTCAAAAATCAAACATAAGTCTGATTGGTCTCAAAGTCCACACTTTTTCAACTAAATCTTACTGAGGAGATTACAGAAAAATACAACTGATCTTTCCAACCTCTTCCACATATTGTTCAACAATGTGACATATTTTATATCACCCAAAGGGTATTCCTCAATGGATTTTAAAGTTTTTGAAGTATCTGTCATATGTGTATGTGTACATGTAAAACTATTTACATACACCATAGCTATTTATATATATTATATATGTATATATATGTACATGCATGTATCATTTTATATATATAATTACTTACATCCCTTTTAGTTTATGTTTTATTGTTTATTTTTTGTCCCCTCACACTTGTAAGTTCCACAAGAGCATGGAGGATGTTTGTGCAATTCAATGTGCTATCTGTAGTTTCTATAACAGATCCTGAATGCTGAAAGGTAAATAGCAAATATGTGTAAAATAAATGAGTATATAATGAATAGGATGACTCAATTAACTAATATCTAGAACCCTTAAGGTCCAGTACCTTGAAAATTTGAGTGTCAAGTGAATGTGCATTGAATTGATACAAAATGAGCAAGATAATTCCAGACTTTTACTTTATTATAAGGCTACAATAATCAAAACAGTCTGGTATTGGTACCAGAATAGACATATAGACCAATGGGATAGGATAGAGATTCTGGAAGCAAAACCTCAGTTTCGCAACCAACTCATTTTGACAACAAAGTCTCCGTTAAGAACCACTAGGGAGAGGGGAACTTATTCAGTAAATGGAGCTGAGAAAACTGATTGACTATACACAGAAGATTAAAAGAAGACCCTACACAAATATCAACTCTAGATGGATCAAAGACATTAATGTAAAACCTCAAACTATAAGAACCATTAGAAAATACAGAAAATAGCCTTATGGAAATTGGAACTGTCAGCCAATTACTGATCAAAAACCCAAATAAAAATAATGAGACAGATTGGACCGCATCAAAATGAAAAGCTTCTGTAAAGCAAAGGAAATCATCAAGAGAGTGGGGAGACAGCCCACAGAAAGGGAAAAAATATTTGCCAACTGTATATCTGACAAAGGCCTAACATCTAGGATCTATAAGGAACTCAAACATACCAAAAAGAAAAAAAAACTGCCCTATTAAAAAATGGGCAAAGTTATGAATGGACACTTCTCAGAAGAAGACATATGAGCAGCCAACAAATACATTAAAAAATGCTCAGTCTCACTAATCATAAAAGAAATGCAAATTTAAATCACACTGAGATACCACCTAATTTCAGTCAGGATGCCATCATCAATAACTCAAAAAACAACAGATGCAGGAGAGGATGCAGGGAACAGGGAACACTTCTACACTGATGGTGGGAGTGTAAACTAGTACATCCTCTGTGGAAAACAGTGTGGCAATTCCCAAAAGATCTAAAAATCAACCTTCATACAACCCAGCAATCCCCCTTCTGGGAATATGCCTGGAGGAATTCAAATCACTCTATAAAAAAGATACCTGAACACACATGTTTATTACAACATTATTCATGATAGTAAAAACATGAAACCAATCGTGCTGTCCATTGAAAGTGGACTGGATTAAAAAAATGTGGTACATAAACACAATGGAATATTACACAGCCATAAAGTAGGACAAAGTTATGACCTTCTCAGCAACTTGGATGGATTTAGAGTCTATAATACTCATTGATCTATCACAGAAACAAAGAACTGAGCACCAAATGTTCTTACTCATAAGCAGATCCTGAAAAATTTTCGTATTACTACAAGAAAGGGATTGGCAGCAGTGTGAAACTGCCAGCAGAGGAGGGGAGGCACACTTCATCAATAAGGATACCTGATCTCAAACCAGGTGAAGTGGGGACCAAAATGAGGCCCAAACTTTACCTGCACAATGACCACTTGCATACCTAACCCTGAATTGTACCCCATATCTTTTTTTTTTGAGTTGGAGTCTCACTCTGTCGCCCAGGCTGGAGTGCAGTGGCATGCTCATGGCCATCCCAGCATGGACCTGCTGGGCTCCAGCGATCTTTCCACCTCAGCCTTCCAAGTAGCTGGAACTACAGGTACGTGCTATCAAGCATGGTTAATTTTTGATTTATTGTAGAGACAAGGTCTCACCAAGTTGCCCAGGCAGGTCTCAAACCTATGGGGTCAGGCAATCCACTCGCCTCAGCCACCCAAAGTGCTGGGATTACAGACTGAGCCACCGAGCCTAGCCAATCCCATATCTTTAATAATTTTTTTTTATTTAAGAGAGCAAGGAATAAAACAGGGAAGAAAGTACAAGAGGAAGGAAGGGAGGGAGAGAGGGAGGGAAGGAGGAAGGGAAGGAAAGAGGGAGGGAGGGAGGGGGAGAGG